>NC_089854.1:21215838-21358338 GCF_036373705.1 Amia ocellicauda | reverse complement strand
CAATGAGTTCTCTGAAACACTGAAAGACTCAAAGGTCTCTATATGTACATGTATGTACAGTGCATCATTACGTTATCATCACTTAACAGACACCCTTATACAGCACAACTTACATTTGTACCCATTTATACAGCTGGAGCAATCTAAGTGAAGTACCTTGCTCAAGGGTACAACAGCCCTACCCAGGATTCTTGAACACACAACCTTCTGGTTACAAGTCCAGAGCCCTAACCACTACTCCACAGTGCTGACCTCGCTGCATCAGTTAGTCTTGGTTTACAGGTGTATCTTTTAGATGGTAGTGAGTTGTGTTGTTTTGTGTTGTGATGTGAATCCACTTGTTTGAATCTCTGAAATTAATTTGGCAACCCAGTTGTGTGTGTGTGTGAGTGCCAAAGTCCCATGGGGCGATGCAGGTTTGAGGTTGGGCAGCTCGGTCTTCAAGGTGACTCCGCTGTGGGCGCTGACTGACAGGACCCATCTGGCTGCTCTGAGGGGCGCCTGTGGGAGGACAGGAGCCCCAGGCACCCTACTGCTCCTGCTCCCTGGCTGCCACAGGGCATCTGAGCCACTGCCAACCCCACCGGCCACCTCGCCACAACAACTCAGCAACTTATGAAAAGTCTGCTTGCCTGCCTGTTTGATTATCTTTGCAAAGCTTGTTTTATTATTTAATTCAAAATATCCGTAAAAAAAGGGAAAGAACATTTTCCGAGCTTTGGCTCTAAAAGAGAGGAAAAAAATTTTCATAAAAAATAAACAAGTAATTTCCTATTTATTGATTTTTCTCGATGTAAACAACAACCACACTGAGCCAAACGGTAAACATTTTTTGATGGCCTGTGTGCGTGTGTGTGTGCGTGTGCATGTGTGTGCATGACAGGGGGTTGCTGGCATGGTGTGATCTGCACACATGTGGAGGTGCTGGACGGGAGCAGCAACAGAGAAAGTGCCCACACAACACCGCGTGGCTTACACGCTGCCCTCTCTGGCCTCAATAACACTTTGCTACTGCTGATCACGGTTAATCCTGGGGCTAATCTGCCCGCGGGTGGAGGGAAAGAGGGGACAGGAATAGTCCCTGGCTGCTGCCGCCGCCGCTCCCACGCTCAGTCCGTGTTCCTGTCCCAGACACTGAACGTGGGGAGCCATGGCCACTGAGCGCTGAGCCGCAGCCCTGGAGCGCTGGGTAGATGGGGAGGGATCATGTGCACCACTATCATGGTCCTCAGCACCATTGCGATCTTACTGCGACGGAGGTTTTCCAACAGAGTCAAACCGTGAGTAACTGCTCATTTCTCTTTACTTGGGGAGGGGGTTATCTGAATGCAGTAGCCGGTGGTCTCTGCTTTGGTGGGATTCTGGTTCTGATTCCAGTTCCTGCCCTGGCCACGTAAGAGCCAACATATAAGGCAATCAGGTGTCCATGCATCCAAAAACAAAAAGCCTTTTCCTATTTATGTATTTCTCTTTCTTTAAACAACATCCAGCTCCAATGCACAACCTCTGTAGTGACCTGTTTGGAAAACGACCTCCGGCCAAACTTCAATACCATCTTCCCTTTGCTTTTCAGGATCATTTATAATCAATAAATAGAGAGATAGGAGGACAATTACTGTGTGAGTGCAATTATTAAACTTATTAAAATTATGAGTTAACTACACTATTTTGAACTGAGGTACTCAAAAGAAGAGAAAGGAAAAAAGATGACTAGGAAATATACTGTGCCGACACACACACAAGTTAATATCAATAATTTCCCCGAGCAGTTCAGTGTCTGTCTGGCCCACCCTTTAATGCATGACCAGATCAATTTTCCAGCCAGATTTATCATCTACTTAGGATGTGTGAGTGTGACTGAGAAAGTATAAAAAATACAGATTAAAATATAGTGCGTGAAACACATGACAAGTTTGTTTCTCTTTGACTTTCTTATATGATGTGTTACACATTCCTGGCACACTAAATGCCCCCACAGGACAATAAGGAGAAAGCTAAGGGAGATTAGCCATATTGAGAACAATAAAAGTCCTGTCCACCTTACAGAAATACAATACAAGTTTAGCAAATTTGTCAGCCAGGGACCTGCCAGTAAACAAACAGCCGCCCAGCAGAAGAATACCGGTGTTTGTGTTGTACAAATCCCAGAGATTACAGCCAGCTTATGAAAAGGACTCGGAGTGCACAGTGGGCAAGATGCAAGGCTATTTTTAACGTCTGTGTCCTTCAGAAGAGCACTCTGAACATCAGCTGGGGAGGCAACTTTATTTATTTATTTTTAATCTCTTATAAACATGGTAAGTTGGACTTTGAAGCTAAAAACTCAATAGCCTCCTGAGATGTAAACTGGATGTGAGCCCAGCATGGATTGTGGACGATCTGGTTGCCTTCTGAAATTCCTGACCTGCAAATCTCCCTCGAGTGAACATAAAGAGTGGAGACTCTTTGCCACAGCAGATGACTGGACTGAGCTCATCCTGTGCTGCTGTTGTCACTGTGAGTCAGAGTTGGCGATGTCCCCGGGTCATCTAAACTACAAATCTCCTGGGGGATCTCCATCCTCCGTCTTCCCATTCCTCTCTTCTCACTCACCAACAGAGGCAACGTTGTGCTGGTAGAGCCGGAAACCACACCAGGGTGGATCAATATGCAACAACCAGTTATTCTCCTTTAAATTCGGCTGCAGCTTTTTCATGTATTTTTAATAGCTCTTCTCTTCTGTGTTATGTGTGTGTGTAGAAAGGGGGGCTTTAAAAGGGCCTTCTAAAAATAAACTATTAAACAAACACAGTGTTTTGCCAGCTTTACGGGGTTATGCTGCTCAGCAACACCTGGCTTTCAGCAGTATCAGCACAGCTTCATTTAGGAGCTTGTGGGCACCAAATGACAATGAGCTCGATAACCCCCGCTCCATGCTGTACGCTAGGTCAGCTGACACTCACATAGAGCAATTGATGCACCAACACTTCCAGTCAAAAGCCTCCAGGACAATGACTTCTGCCATCCTTCCCAACCAATGTAACCTGTCCCTGTCTCCCCCTCCTTGCAGGCATACCGAGGAGGTCAGTGACAAGGAGATGGCGTACATGCAGAGGGAGGAGTTGCCATCCAAGCACTGAGCCCCACCGCTGGCAGAGAACAGGTGTGAGGTAGGTGTGATCAGGGCTTAATCTGTGATTATTTGTAAGCACTGGGTGTGATGGTGGCAGGTAACACAGCGGCACAGAGCCCAAAGTACGGCAGAATCATGCCCTTTACTGCAACACATCTGCAGTCTTGGTCACAAATGCCCTCCTTCCTATCCTCAGGAGCATCTGCTTTGAAACCCTAATCGACACTTGGGATCAGGCTATACCAGATGGAGTACTATTGTGTTAGTGACGGCTCCTTTTTGTTCTTGGTGTCGTGTCAGAGAGGCGAAGACCTGCGATTTGTGAACATGCCAGGAATCTGGGGATTTCTCTGCCTTTTTTTGCCATGGGTTTGTGGTGCAAGTTCAACAAAGAACACAACACACATATGCTACAAAAATAGCATCGAAGACAAGAGTGATGTGGCACAAGATAATGCTCTGTATGCTTTGCTTGCTCCTAGTTAATTTGATGGTGAAATGGGTATATTTTCTGACAACTGACAGACAAGGGGCTGTCTCCTAAGGAATAAACTATGAAACACCACGCTGTGTGAGGCCTGCAGGTTTCTAAAGCAGCTATGTGAGGTGAACAAAATCGATGGGCTAAAACTAGAACTGAGTGTAAATGGAGCAGGTTTTGATTCACCAGCCGAAGCCATCACATCAACCATCCCATTGGGGTCACAATGTGCCACCCAGCCCCTGCCCCTACCACCTCCCCCGGACCCCTTGCACCTTCTTGCCCAATTCATCCCTAGAGAAGAAGCACCTCAATTAAACAGCTCTTCCGGACGGTTGGCTCCAAGTTGCAGTTGACAAGTACAGTGAAAGTTCAGTCTTCCCCAGCATTATTTATTTATTTAGCCATTTATTTCTCTCCCTCCCTCTGGCTCTTCTAGTGTCACCATGGAAACCAGGTTAGATCTTTCACCAGGCAAGCATCGAAAGCATCTGCACTCCCCATCCAAGTGAACGGGAGAATATTGATAGTTGTCAAACTCACTCGCTGTGAAAGTGAGTGCAGCACAGGGTGTGTGTGTGTGTTTTGGGGAAAAGGGGGGGAGGTTCCTTGTTCGGCAGGCTGTGGTTTTCATGCTTTTTTAGACTCCCAGCCCTGCACATACAAGCCCCACATATGTGTGCCTCAATAAGCCCCAGGCTGCCCGGGAGAAAAGTGCAATCCAATCTCATGGCCTGGACATGTGTCACATGATTATGCAATGCATCGCCCACAACAGTACATACAATACATTTAGAAAAGGGGAGGTTTCTCTCAGGGCTCGGAAAGTCTTCTTCATGTAAGTCACCTGTAGTCCAAGTGAGAGTGGACCAGTGCCACTTCTAGCCCAATGGTAAGTGTCCACGTACAGATGGCTGGGTTTTTATCTCCCTCTGGTACTTTATCGCAGTTTTCCAGCATATCAATTTTGAGTGTGCATTAATTTATTTTTATTTTATTTGATATATATAGAGAGTTAAATATAACCAAAATAGGTTGCACTGAAAGAAAGAAAAAACAGCGCAGAAGGAAAAATAAGCCCTGCTGGATCAGCTACCTGCAAAAGGCAGATCTTCAGAAGACCTAAACAGAGGAGGTGGCCCTGTTCCATTTACTCATCCTTAGCTGCAGCACCTTCAGTATGTTGCCTTATTTCCCAGTCAGGATCTACCGCTGCTTGGCAGCCTGCGGTGTTGTCCTAGTGCACTGTTCATGCTCCTGAACATGTGACCAGGCAACAGTGCCAGCAGAGCGACGAGCCATCATACAACGCCTCTCATCCAGTTAACCTGAGAGCTGGCACCGAGCCTCTGAAACCCTGCCAAAGAGGCCCAAACCAGGGACACACGGTCTGCTCTTCGTATTCAGAGACATGCGATTTCCTCCAGAGTTCACATAGAGTGGGTATCTAGTATGGTTTCCATGAATTCCTCTACTTATTTGATATCACAGCATTGTGTGGTTCTCCACTGTGACCTGACCCAGCAGCCCAGCGCAGGGTCTAAACCAGACATTGTAAAAGAATATCTAAACCATCTAAACCACAGTTTCTATCCAGGCCTATGCTGGTCGATGATTTCAAAAGAAAACTTAGGAGCGAAAGCGAAATCCACACTTTGACAGAAAACATCAAAACAGTTCTTAATTCAGTTATTTACTTCAGTAGGCTTGAGTCGATGGTAAACATGCCCTTATCCTGTGGAGACCTTCGCTGCATTACTGAAATAAATACTCAACCCCCGTGGCCCACACATAAAGGTGCTGTGTTTGTACAGTATGAGATGGTATGGAAATCACAGCCTCCTGCAAGCTGGGTGGCTTGACAGTTTGTTGGACAGGCCTGGTAGTGGCAGGATAAGACAGATACAGAAATATGCTACTCAACAGCCAAACCTGCAGAGACAGGAAACAGAGGTCAGCTAACAGGCACCGGCCACAAGAATGGGCAGAGGAGGAGCCTAGGAAAAGAAAACAGACAGTTGCAGAAAAGAAAAGAGGCCGCGGTGAGAGTTTAGCTCTTAAGTGCTGCCATGTACTGCTTCGCTGGCGGTTTGTGTTTAAATGATTTAAAGCTTCTGCAAATCAGGCTTCCTGCAACCAGGGGGTGCAGTGTGTGCAAATATTATAATTTCTTGCTCTGTGGTTAAAAAAACATCCTGAAGGAATTCAGGGTGTGTTTTAGAGACATGAAAGTAAACCGAGTCTCGCGATACAGAGGAATTATCTTCCACTGTGACCCAGTGCTGTGAAAATGTGCTCTTCGATGTCGGGTGTGTTTTGTCTTGCAGATGTGGGTTGTAGAGCTACAGGAGGTCCTCGTTTCCATAGTTAGAGCACTGGTGAGTAACGGGGGGGCTGGGCTTTGGTTTATCACTTGTTTATCACTCTCTGCGCCGGAGAGGAGTGTGTACAAGTTGGCACACGCTAGTGTACACTGTATACAGGGGCTATAAACAGGAAAACCTGCAGAAACACACAATGCACTGACTCTCTCCTGAGCGGTTTAAGACAAGATGTTTATGACAAAGTCCAGCCGTTGATCACCTCCAAGTAACAGCCCTCAATTACAGCTACTCAATACAGTATAGTACAGGCCGGACCCCCTAACCCAAAACCTAGAATCCAACCCTCATCTTGTCTTTTCCAGCACATCCCCCTCGACGCACACCCCAACCCAGTTTCGGGAGATGGCCTCGCCTGCCTCTCTTGCCTACCTGAAGCCAGGCACAGTGCGCAGCAGCCAGTGGGGTTGCCACAGCATCCGAATGCCTCCAGCCTCACATTTCACAGACTGAGGAATGACAAAGGGGTGAGACTGTGATGGGAGCTCACACCTGCAGCCACTGACAGACCTCCGCAAGTGATCCAGCTTACAGCATCCAAGACAGGAATGGCTTCCTGCCACGCTCAACACACCCAGCATGCAGTGCGGTGTTCTGGCTCCATTCATACCATTTCTCTTCAGTTAGTTGGCAGGATGTTTGCAAACCTATGCAAAACCTAGAGCTTAAACTAGAGGAATGTCATCCATGCTTTGCTTAAATAATCAGCCGTTTGGGTTCCTTATATATATATTTTGTAATCTGATTCTGATAATTTTTTTATTGAAATTTTATGGGAATTCCCCTAACTTGGTGGTGCTCGTCAATTGGTGGAACCAGAGGTAATATGCTTCATCTCTTTCACAGCTACAGAGATAAACGGTATAGTGCTTTTCTACCTGATCATCAACTATGGGGAATGATAGGGATGTATTTTTTGTATTTACTCATGTTGTACTATTCAGTAATGAGAACACTGACTTCAAGTGCAGCAGTTTTATCTTAGATCTTTTACTTGGTGGGGTGGTGAGTGGACAGGGAGCTGTAACTTGTATCAATTTTAACCCAAAGCAAAACATAACAATTTGGATTAAGAGGTCAGAGTTCTAAAATGTCATGATCACTATGAAAACCCCAGAACAATGTTTCCCCCGCCCGAGTTAGTCATTGTCCATGTCTGTACTCTCCATTTGCCATTCACTTCTCCAATTTGGCAGTCTGTCTCTCTCTCTTGGGAGAAGAACACAATCTATATCAATTACTTCAAGACAAGGATTACCAACCACATTAAAACAGGATTCATGTGTCAGTTCAGACTCTCGCACACTAATGTCTTCAGCATTGATTTATTCTCTATTTTTTTTTACCTTTAATATTCTTTCTTAATATTCATAATGTTTCCTTCTGAAATAAATCAATCAATAAATAAAGATATTTGGGGGAAATGATCTAAAGAGAAATAAATGACACACGGAAGCAGGCATAGGTTAACATGATGCTAAAGTGATCAAATATGATTTACTGCTTTATTTTTCCCACTTACACCATTATCTTGTTACAGCCTGTATCTTTTCTCTAGAAGTAAAAACTGTAACTGAAAAAAATATGAACTTGTCATCTGTTCTTTCTGCCTGGTGAAATAAAGATAATTTATTTGATTGATTGACAGGAGTGACAGGATCCAAGAAGTATGGTTGTGTGGGCTTGTTCAAGTCTTGCATCTGAGTTCTGTCACTTCAGGGGGAAAGAGGTCCATTTAGCAGCTCTCCCAGAATGCATTGGGAATGACACAGCTATCATAAACAAGATAACCTGGTCGCTGTAGTGCAATGGACTAATATAAATACAAAATAAAAAGGTAAACACCCGCAATGTGATCAGGTAGAGAACGTACCAATCAAAATACACCCCATCAAGCATGCTTCTGGGATAGTACACTGAAGTGCTGAAAGTGAGTAGTGAACCGTAATTACAGAGCAATTCTCTACAGAGTACAGGGGCTCTTCAATCTACATTAGACCATGCAGGCAAAGCAGGCTTTTCTACCACTGCCAAGAACCTGAAGGGTCTCAAAGTGCCAAAGGAAAATTGGGGGGGGAAGCAACAGAGACCAACAACAACAACAACAACAACAACAACAAAATTCAAAGAAGTGCTTAATTAAAAAACCTGCTTTCCTCTGATGCACGGCAGACCTTGGGAGATAATTTAATGAACACAGAGAGCAGCCTCACGTAATGGTCTGGAGTGGCAAGAAAGAGCAATGAAAAAGCATTAAGGAAATCCAAGGTTGTACCTAATAGGGCGCCCCCCTCCACACAAACACACACACACACAGAAAAGACAGACAGGGAGCTAAAGAACTCTCCTGCAGTTTAAAGACACCAAGAGGGAAGTTTCCATCTTCGAGGCAGAGAATATACTAAAACCACTTCTCGGATCAACTTTGTTCTTCTATTATCAAGGGACTTATCGCCACGAGATGGAGGGGGATGGGGGATAACAGACACATCACCTGGGCTAATGGGGATTACACAATGAATAATTTAGTGGCCAACATTAATTCGAAAGGTGATTCCCATAATTGGAGCATCGCTGACAACGCAGCTTCCCGGGTCCTTCATGTAAACGAGGGCGTCGGAAATGCCAACGATAATGACTTGCGTGAGAGGGTCACGGAGCTAATTAGGCACCGCTGGACCAAAAAGAGACACAAACGAGAGGTCAGGGCAGCCCCAGTTTGCGCCTTGGTTATTACCACAGAGGAGTCGTGTTGTGAACTTTTTGTTGAAAAGTAGTTTCTACATTTGGCCACTCCCTGTTCTAGAGAGGACCTGAACACCAGGAAACTACACATCACTTGAAACGTAACAGACACACCAAGGGGAAATGCTTACTTCCTGACTGCAGTTTGCACCAACAGCAGGGCCACGTGGCAAACCGGCAGGTGTGAAATCCCACATGGCTCTCATGGCAGTGGGTCTCACCTGCTCTGGTTCATTGCGCTACATGCGACTCTAAGAGAAAAACCCATGTGATGTCATCACAGTAAAATCTGTTGCCATGGCTAACATTTCTGGAGAAGATGGGGCGACGGTTGGGATTCGGCAAGCAGTGATCACTTGGTCACTGAACATCTTTTCATCAGGTAAGGATGGTTAAATCACAAAAAAGACATAACTCCTTGGAACATGCAGTGAGGAATAGTACCATTTGTCTTATATTGGAAAATATATTGCATAGGAAATTGTGCATTTAAAATAAATCTATATCTATTCTTCTTATATTCCCAAACAATATATATTGAGGGACTACATTTTTTTTGCAGGAAATGAAAGACAAACTGTATTGGATGTACTCAGAAGGGCTAATCTGAACATGTGCTTTTATGGATCAAATTGAATAAACTGCACAAGCTGCACTTTGCCAAGGATAGACAAAGCATCTGTGCAAGATTTCTCACCAAACATCACAGCACGAAAGCTAGCAAAAGCAGGAGAAATTAATTCCAGGAAAATTATTTTAAAAAATCATGCATAGGCAAGATATAATGCTTCAAATCCTTCTCATACTTCTTTCATGCAGAACCGCACCAAACCACCAAGGAGTCAAGAAACAAGAAACCCAACTGAGCATCTTTAGAAGGAGTCGGTAACAGTAATCTGATCTGGAAGCACCATCTCTTTCACCCTCTCCCACACCCTGCCGCAGTCACAAACAAGAGCACCAACTCGAGCAGCTACGGTCATAACAGGAAGGGAGGAAAAAAATAACTGCAAAGAAACAGAGCAGAAAAGATAAAAATGAAAAATGAATGCCGGGGCTCTTTGCAGTTGCAGAGCTCAGCAGGATCTGTGCAGCTGGATTATAACTTAATTTCTCTGTCAGTTTCGATTACACCTGCTCAGACTGTGACTCTGCCCAGCAGGGACCCGCCTGTTTACTACGGCAGAGCGAATTACTGCAATCAGAGGAGCTGGGGAATAACAGAGCCAGGAGCAGATGTGAAAGCAGACACACACGTTCTGGAGACGGATAAAAATATCTCCCCAGGAGGACAGAGAGAGAGAGAGAGAGAGAGAGAGAGAGAGAGATGGAGACATAGACAGATAGACAATGGAGAGTCCAAACCATATCTCACTAGTCCTTAGAAGAAGCTCTCCACATTACACATGAACATATCAATGCAGCACAAAATAAACAGAAGAAGCACAAAGTGTTTTATTCACGGGGTTTGTGGTAAAAGAAGGCCATAGAGCTTAAGCAGTCTCTATAAGAGGCCAAATTGGTGTACTTGCTTATTTTGTATTTTATTTATTTGTTTGTTTTCAAACTGTAGCTACCTGACAACAGCTGGTGTCTAGCAGGGCCCAGTAAGGGCCAGCTGATGGAACCTCAAACACATTCCAATTCAAATTGGTTCATTATCCTCAGCCTGACCCTTTGTGCCTTTCCTAAATTTACATTGGATGACCAAATGCATTACATGCTAATGGGTCCCTCGAAGGCACAAATCCTTCATTAGCATCGGGATCAAATATGTGGAGTAGGATAAGACATGGTGGGAAAAAACATAGAAAAAACATTTTACTCCTCCCACGGTCTCCCACTCTCTCATCTGACGCCAGGTTTATTGCAGTTGGGCTCTTCGGTTTTACCTCCTCCCAACGAGTGAGATTGTTTTCAAGAGCTGGAAGCCCAGGAGCCAAAGGTGGCTGTGGCCCCCGGCTCCTCTCTGAGAGCCGTGCTAATTGCCCGGACACTCAATCACGGGGGCAGCGACAGTGGGTCCCTCTCACAGAAAAGCACAGGGATTCGCAGGCCGCCCTCGTCGTGTTTGTCGTTAATAACTCGCCTGATAGAATTTCAATCAGAATAAGTGGAGAGGGAGAGGGAGGGAGAGAGAGAGTACTCAAGAAGACACAAATTGGAAAGGGACGAACTTTTTCAGATGAAGAATGTATTTGCATAATGTATCTAGTAAGTTTGGCTTCCTTGTTAATCCAAAGTCATTAGAACAACAGCAGAACATTGGAAGGTGCTTTCAAGTATCCAGTGCCATTTTACTCTGCGAAGTCTGGCAGTGTCAGATGAATTTTGATTAGATTGTCTGCCCGCTGTGTAGCAAAGCTTTTTCTTATTCTTCTCCACATTGAAACCTGTCCACTGACACTTTTAAGACACAGAGGTATGTACAGGCCCAATTAGTATTTGGGATGATCAGATCCCCAGCAGTGGGATGCGAGTGGGTAAAGCACATCTGACCAGCATGTGTTTGGGTTCACACTATGTATTTCATGTGATGGGTAGGAACCAGAACCCAAAAACCCAATGGTAGCAGTAGCCTAGGCATGTCCAACAATGTACTGAGAACACAAAGACTCTTCAAACATGGCATTCACAATACATTCTATTAAAAATAATTATTTCACCAGGCCCTGTATAGTTTTGGCAGCTTCAAGTGCCTCTCCCATAACGTGACCCGAAGCACAACCCCCTCCAAGTCTTAAATGCGATTTTTAACTTCATTCCTCTCTCTCTCTCTCTCTCCCTCTCCCCCTCTCCCGGCAGGACTCTGGTAATATTCCCAGTGCTTCTTAAAGGCGTGCGCTCATCTGGAGAACTCCTGCACATCAATTCTGCAAACCGAGTCGAGCTGGAGATAGAAGAGCTTTTCCACTTCATCGGCACCATGTCTCCTGCCATCGCGTCGTCCCCGGGCGCGTTCGAGTGCCTCTCCTGCGAAACACGGCCCGCTCTGGCTCCTGTCAGCTGCTATGAAGGGCACAGCGTCCACTGAAGCGCAACAGAGACACACACGGTCTACAGTGTCTTCGGTGGTTTAATGGCATTTCATCGCTGGCTGTGTTATTCCGCTTCCTACATTTATGCAACGAGTCACACCTCACTGTGATTAAGTTTTAAATAGAGTTTGGGTCACAGCTAGTGAGGAGAATCGGGATTATTCTTGTGATTTCTGCTTTTTTAATATACATTTTTAATGATCAGTTATCGTGTCAAATATATACCTTTGTTGCACGATCGCTTTTCATAAAAATGACAAATATTTATGCTGGTGGTCCTCTTTTGTGTTAGAACATGAAATCAGAATGGATTTGATCAGGAGTTGTTGCCACCGATCAACATAGAACATGTCCATAATGTCAAAGTGAAAAATATAATGTGCACATTGTTCTAAATAAATTACAAATACAAAACAGAAAATACTTGAATGCATACGTAATCACCCCCTTCAGTCAATATTTGGTTGACACTCCTGTGTGGCTTTGGCTGTATGTTTGGGGTGATTGTTCTGCTGGAAGATGAATCTTCTCCCAAGTACCAGGTCTCTTGCAGACTTCAGGAGGTTTTCTTCCAGGATTTCTCTGTACTTTGCTGCATCTATTTTGTCCTCTATCTTTACATGGTTTCCAGGCCCTAACACAGAGAAGCATCGCCATAGCATGATGCTGCCACCACCATGCTTCACGGTAGAGATGGTGTTCTCTGTTCTCTTAGTGTTGAGTCCAAAAAGCTCTGTTTTGGTCTCATCAGACCATAGAATCTTTCTCCACTTGGTCTCAGAGTCTCCCACATGCCTTCTGGCAAACTCTAGCCGAGATCAGAAGTGAGTTATTTTCTCTCCCATAAAGGCACTCTCCCACCCGGGCTGTTGCAGTCTGCACAGTGTCTCCCAGCTCAGCCATGGAAGACCGTAACTCCTTTAGAGTTGCTATAGGCCTCTGGGTGGCCTCCCTGACTAGTGCCCTCCTCGCCCCGATACTCAGATTTTGAGGATGGCCTGATCTAGACAGATTCACAGTTGTGCCATATTCCCTCCATTTCTTAATAATGGACTTCACTGTGCTCCGGGGGATATTCAATGCCTTGGAAATGTTCTTATATCCCACCCCTGATTGGTGCTTTTGAAGAACCTTATTCCAGATTTGATTTGAATGTTCCTTCGTCTTCATGATGTAGTTTCTGTTAGGAATTGTACTAACCGACTGTGGGACCTCCCAGAGACAGGTGTATTTAACCTGAAATCATGTGACACACCTTAATTTCACAGAGGCGGTCTCCATTCAATTAATTACGTGACATCTAAAGACAATTGGTTTCAACACAGCTCAATCAGGTGTGTCATAGCAAAGGGAGTGATTACTTATGCATTCAATTATTTTCTGTTTTGTATTTGTAATTAATTTAGAACAATTTGCAGATTATACTTTTCACTTTGACATTATGGACATTTTCTGTGTTGATCAGTGGCAAAATCTCCTGATTAAATCCATTCTGATTTCATGTTGTAACACAATGAAATATGGAAAAGTCCAAGGGGGGTGAATACTTTTGAGAGCCACTGTAGGTGTAAGCATGTCAGAAGCAGTGGTACTGCAGTATGTGGGTTAGTGGTGGTACGAGTAGTGTATGCAGGTTACAATCTGATGGTGTGTAGTGGAAGAATAAATCCCTTCTATGCGTAATAATACGTTGACACTTCCTAATGCTCTCACTGAAGCTTATAGCACTTTCATATAATCATGCATCTCTTCTGTGTGTTAGGATGGTGAGCTGTGCGCAGGGTGCTGAGAAGGTCTAGACCTGGTCTTGAAGGCAACTGGCAGGGCCATCACCAGAACAAATCTAACGAGGGAGCATTCGGTTTTGACGGGGGGTCAGGTTAAAATCATCGGTTTGAGACGCATGGATTTACGGGACTACAGTAACACTATAAGATGGGAGTCATCATGAGAGTTCAACTTATACACCAGTAATATTCATTACGGAGCACACAGTAGGCCAACAATAAAAATACACAATACAAGAACAGCAGACCACACTCTTGGAACCTCAGACACGATCTCTGGCCCGCACAGCCTGTACCACCCATTACAATTTCCTTATGCAAACTACACAACCAAGCATGCTTACGTTTTTCTAGCTGGACAGTAAGGGCGACAGTTCAACATTTTTCGATTAGATTAAGATTGTGATTAAATCGCTGCTTAATAAATTAGTTGGATCAATACACAAATAGGTCTTAAAACTTTCAAAATGAAACTAAATAAAATAAAACATTTACTGTGCTAAAGTGAGATATGTACCTGGGAGATGTGCTTGTTTGGGCTTTAGTCACGGCAACAATTACAAAGACAAGTGGGCTGATGTTAACAGTTGGTCCCCCTCATATGTGGCAACTGGTTCTCCGTTGTGAAGCAAAGCCTTCTTGAACCCTGTTGAACCAGGGCTGCGTTTTCACTGTCTGACCACAACACGACCAGGTTAGGCCACCTTTGACCAAGAATGTGTGACCGGGACAAGAAACATAAAGGCATTTGCGATCATTCAATGCGTGGTGTTGCCGTTTCAGGTCTATACAAGGTGTGCCTGTCGCTGTGGAATCTGTAGCAGACGTGCCCAAGTCGAAGGCCACCCCACGTTACTGTGTTTATACAACGGTAACCTCACTACATCTGTGTTTTTACCACAGTGCACCACACCTTACAGTTTGAAGAGTCGCAGACATCGAGAGAGAGATTTACCTCCAATCAAAAGGTTTTTATTACAAGCAGCTGCAAGGAAGAGGTTCAAGAGGCTACAAACTACAGGCACTTTTATGCAGACCAGACAGGAGAGAAAGATAGCAGGACCCACATGTCTGTCCTGGGATGAGTGTCAGTTCGGTTTCTGCCTGACAGCTGCTCAGGAAGACCCATATACAGTCAAACCAGGGAGCATTAAGGCATACATAATGTTTAATATAAGGGGAGGTTGTATGATGTATCAAGCCCAAATTGCTGGAGAAAACTGGTTATTATCAGACCCTGTTCTTCTAGGTATCAGGGCTGAGCTATAGCACATTGAGACAGTGAGACAGTGACCTTGTTTACACAGACACACAGGGAAAGAAATGCAGTTCTTCACTGTTACATGGACAAAATGTACTCCCTCATTATTTCCAGGGTACACCACAGGTCTGTGTATAGGCCTGTGTGTGTGTGTGTGTGTGTGTGCTTTGCGAGACCTTATTTGAATGCTAAGCGGGTATCCTGGCCATTTTCAGCGCCACAGCGGCCTCGGGTGGTGGACGTTATTACAGCACTCAAACTTCCTAAACAAAAGATGGTTGTTTTTGTCTTTCCAAAGCTCATCACTATTGCACACGTTTGCACAAGAAGCCACATGCGGCCCCTGACTTATTTCCTTAAGCACTAAGCGACGTGCGCCACACATGGAGGCCTATTCCTGCAGGACGGTGGACGTCTGCGCTCACAGGTGCCACCTGAGCAGTGACACGGCATGGCACTTGTCGTTGACCTTACAGTCGCAGAGGATCTGCAACGAAGACACACACACACACACACACCCACCTCTCCGCCAGCATGCAATCACAACCTGGACCCGCCTCAGACCCGGAGCAACACGCCTCTCCTTCAACTAGCAAAGACCCCCCCACCTCGCGCAGGTAGGCCTGCCCGGCCCCTCCCGGAGAGCGCGAGACAGGAAGTGCCAGCGAGTCTCCCTCTCGCGCCGCCCGCGGACGGCTGCCCTCGTGCGTCTTATTGTCATCATCATCATCATCATTATTTTTAATACCATTCACTAAAACTGACATCTGACAGTCGAGCTAACTGCGGGTGAGTTTGTGTCCTGTTACTCTGTGGCTTGCATTAGTGAGAGCGTCCGAGGGAGCGGGGCAGGGTCCTGCAACTTGTTTTCCACCAGTGCTGACCTTTTGCGTGTTTGTTTCCCTTGTTGCTGCTGCTCTTGATGAAGGTGCAGCAGGAAAGCGAAAGGGTTTCACTCGATCCCGGCGGAGTCGGGGCACCTCCACCTGCGCGCAGGTGCGACCAGGCAGCCCCGCTGGCCGGCCGTGTCTGCGCCTGTGCGCTGCGGTGGTTTAGCTACAGAACTACACAGGTGCTGCGTGTGTTGTACGTGCTGATCGTGCAATGGGGTTTAAACGTCGGAATAGTTTGCACGCCAGGGCCAGCGCTCATCCCCCGGGTACACGTTTGCCCGGGCGCGTTTCCGCGTGTTTCCAGATGCGTTTGTGTAACAGAGTTTGTGTAGCGGGGTTTGTGTAACGGGGTTTGTGTAGCGGGGTTTGTGTAACAGAGTTTGTGTAGCGGGGTTTGTGTAACAGGGTTTGTGTAGCGGGGTTTGTGTAACAGGGTTTGTGTAGCGGGGTTTGTGTAACAGAGTTTGTGTAACGGGGTTTGTGTAGCGGGGTTTGTGTAACAGAGTTTGTGTAGCGGGGTTTGTGTAACAGGGTTTGTGTAGCGGGGTTTGTGTAACAGGGTTTGTGTAGCGGGGTTTGTGTAACAGAGTTTGTGTAACGGGGTTTGTGTAACAGAGTTTGTGTAGCGGGGTTTGTGTAACAGGGTTTGTGTAGCGGGGTTTGTGTAACAGGGTTTGTGTAGCGGGGTTTGTGTAACAGAGTTTGTGTAGCGGGGTTTGTGTAGCGGGGTTTGTGTAGCGGGGTTTGTGTAACAGGGTTTGTGTAGCGGGGTTTGTGTAGCGGGGTTTGTGTAACAGGGTTTGTGTAACAGGGTTTGTGTAGCGGGGTTTGTGTAACAGGGTTTGTGTAGCGGGGTTTGTGTAACAGGGTTTGTGTAACAGGGTTTGTGTAGCGGGGTTTGTGTAGCGGGGTTTGTGTAACAGGGTTTGTGTAGCGGGGTTTGTGTAGCGGGGTTTGTGTAGCGGGGTTTGTGTAACAGGGTTTGTGTAGCGGGGTTTGTGTAACAGAGTTTGTGTAGCGGGGTTTGTGTAGCGGGGTTTGTGTAGCGGGGTTTGTGTAACAGGGTTTGTGTAACAGGGTTTGTGTAGCGGGGTTTGTGTACAGGCAGTGGTATTCCTGGAACTTCCGCCCAGCCCCCACGCTGCCCCCGGCCCCCCGGCCCTCTTCCTTCAGCTGTGTGGGGATGTGAAGTGCTCTGCTACGGCTGTCTGCTCTCTAACAGGCTCCGCTCATTGCAGTTGCAGACAGGACACATGCTTTAAGGTTACAGATGCAAAATATGAGTACAAGTCCGGTTCTTTGTTTGTCTTTCTCCATTTCAAAATGGTAATTGCAAGAGGATTTGTTTATGCAATTGCGCCCGTTTGCTGAAGACCGGGAGGAGCGTTATTGTGGGCATCTGTGTCATTCAGATTGAGCAATTGTGCTTTCCTGTTGAAGAACATGAGATAATTGAACAGTAGCCTTTTTTATGCAATGACATTACTTTGATAGGGTGATACGTGTTTACGACGCCTATAAAGTGTAGCCTGGAGCCCTGTGGTGTCTGCTACAATGGCATTGTCTCTCAGCCTTCAAGTGCAAACTTCTCTGTCATGCTCTTTGCTTGGTAGGGCAACAAAATGAAGATCAGAGTCAAAACCTCTGCTCAACGCGCTGCTTTTACATCTCCTGTTATCTCTCTCACCCACGTACGGCCCGTGTGTGCCTTAGACATGTCAAACCACCACAGCCTGTGAGGTGTTAGAGCAGGCTTCTCAGAAACCTGGTGCAGCAGAGCTTCCCATACGCACAACACCCACCGCATCTTCTGCTTGCGTCTTGGGGATTCTGTGCCGCCGGTGTGACCCTCGGCTGTGCCCCAGACCGATGACGTCAGAGATCTAGAGTGATAGAGGAGTGGGATTTTAGAGAGTCAAGATTTTGGGCGTCGTGCTGGAAGACACCTGCTTCCGTGGCAGGGATGCCGAAAGGCCGTTAAACCACAAGACATCTGCAGGCATCGTCTGAAATGCAGCAAAAGGGGAATATGACATTGCATGAAGTGTACGAGACTCTTGATAATGGAAAAAACTACTTTTAAAATAGCGTGTTTATCAACTGTTTTGACTTTGGTTTCAGTACTGCTTTTCAGCGAGGTGTTGGCATTGATGGATTTTGTAAAACATTTTGGACCAGTGAGTGTGTGTGTGTGTATGTCTGTGAAAGAGAGCTATGCCATTGTCTACCTTTGATCCAGGCACACGTTTGCAGGTCCCACGCGAGGGAGCATTTGGATGTTATGAATGGGTTATATTGTCCACATTAATTCAGCCAGATCCAGAGAGATCACACTTTTGAGATGGTCAAGTAGGCACATCTGTCCCCCACATGGCTTCTCTGTTGGTCTGTTCCAACTTTCCATTAAAACACACACACACACACACACACACACACACACAGGTTTTGAGTGAGTGCTGTAATGTCTCCTGTGTGGCTCTGTGTGACTTTCTTACGCAATTCATGCGTTCAGATTTTTGTTTTCTATGGTCTCTGTACTGTATTATCATTATAAGTTGTAGTAGCGACAATCTTTATTCGGATCCTAGCATGACTGGACACCAGGCACGTGTCGGCTCTGACCATTTCCTCTTTCTAAGCCTGTGTTTGCAATTCAAACATGCCGTGTTTGCTCTGTATGTCAGCGCCGTGAATGACTCGACAGGAATGGCGCTCCTGATCCTGCAGGTCTGTGCGTGCCTAGGACCAGACTTTGACTTTGAATTTCCCTGAAAATATTGAGTTCCCTCACCGTATTGCACTTCATATTTGATTTATGAGAGCTCCAAAATAGCACACTGACCCAAAACAATTAGCTATTTTGAAGGTCTAGTGTGGACGTCCACCTTTTCATGGAATCACCCTTCTGAACTTAAAATGTCAAGTATGCATTAATGGCTGGTTTCACAGGCCTCGGTTAGCTCGACTCTAGGGATACTCTCCCTAAAATAACAGTGGGTGGTCCATGACTAGTGTCTTCATAAACTGCTAATTAATAAATAAACTTTAATGACTATCGTTATCATTGTTGCATTTCTTGGTATGAAATCGCCCCTGTGTGCCCTTGGTTGGAGTTTTCATTGTCTTCTTCACCCCAGAACTGTCTTGATGTCTTGGTGTTCATGCCCAACAAAAGCAACATGGTCATGAAGAACACTGCCTTAAATTTGAGCCCTGCGTCTGAACTCTCTTGTAAATACTTCCCCTCGTCACAAGTTCTGCTGTGCGCTGATGACCGAGTCTGAGTCACTCTTGTTTTCAGGATCTTGATGAAGTGGATGCACGAGGTGTGGTGATGCAAGGGGTTAAAAGAGGCTTCCTTCTTCATCTGAGGAAACTTCACTGCGAAGCCTGAAGTTCAGATACAGTCCTCACTGAGACCAGGATGGGTGAGTGTGGGAATTTATAATGCGTCATTCATAGGGATAGGCAGGTGTGTGTGTGTGTGCTGTTGAATTGTAACATACAACATTGTAATGGCACATTGCTCCTTCAACAACAAAATGCAGAAGTGTCTGTTGTTTGTGCTGAGTTGTGAGCATCACTTTTTTTATTTTTTGCTTTCAGTTTTGTCATTGTTGCTCTGTTTGAGGTTCAAAAAAGGAAACCATTTGTGGCTGTTCTGTGCCGAGGACAGATGTGTAAAACCGATCGGGCTCGATCTGGGAATTGTGTAAAGGGAGGATTTGAAGATTGTAGTTGTGAACTGACGTCATGCTGGGAAACCTCTGCCTCGTATTTGCCCCTGTGGGATCCTCCAGGATGCTCTCTCGTGCCTCCCTTCCCTCCCTGGTGGTTTGCATGGTTAGCTCGGTGTCTTGCGGCACAATCTATGTGCACATACTTTGTGTACGGTGTTCCAGCCACGCCCACCTTCACACGAGGGTGGATACGGTTGGGAGAAACACCTCCAGGTCTAAACCTGTCAGAAAAAGTCACGCTCCACAGGAAGGACAGTAGTCAAACACACACACCGAGACGGCTGTCCCTTGTGGGAGATCCTCTGGCACCACAGGCTTGTGAAGTCCTGCTCTGAATCACAGGGTGGCAGCAGACGCCACACATCGGAGTCCTGCCGCCCCTCTCTGTGGATCGGGATTCGTGCTCATTCCCGACAGCTAACTCAAAGCCCTTCAGTATCGAGAGATTGTGTCCGCTGCTTTGTCAAGGAAGGGAATTTAAGGCAGGTTGTGTTCTTTGGGTGGGTCCGATTTTTCTTTAACGCTGAATGCTGTTAGAAAATGCGGTAACATGTCTGGGCCCCATTACTGCCAAGATGTTTTTGCGATATCTTGGATAACTGTGTGTAGAATGAGATTAGTGTTGGGTACATACAGGGCCTGACATTTATCCCAGCACAGAACACCTCTGGGATCATCTGTAGAGTGTTTGGTTTGTTGCACTAGAAAACCTCCATAGATTAATGGCATCATACTCCTCTGGCTTTCCATCAAGAGAATCACAGCAATCGTTAATTCCCAGATTAGGTCTGTTAAATACGTTTACAGTCTTTCAGCCTAAGTAAGAAAAATCTCTTTAGCATTGTTTCAATTCTTTCAATAACTGACCTCCTGTGATCTGCTGTTTTGTTAGGTAGTTGGAAAAGTCCACCCATTAGTGCAAATCCTCTACAACCTCAGGAGCCTAATTGCCCCCCTTTTGAATGTGTTGGGAACTCAATCTCAGCGCTGCGATTTCCTGGAAAGAGTTCTGTAACCTCCTGAGACTCTCGGTGGAGAACAACAATTGTGAGTAAGGACAAAAGCAACCCTCTTCTAACACAGAGGGTAAAATCAGATGGCTTAAAATTAAAGCCACAGGGCCACAGTGGGCACCTCCGCTGCCAGCTATGCTGGTCTCGCACATTGAGCTCTGTAGAAAATCCAGGAACCTCGAAAGAGAAAGATCAGTGTCTTCCTGTGTGATGTTGCTTCTTCTCACGAGGGACAAGCGGTTTCTTCAGGGAATATGACTCGCGACTCAACATACCAAATAAGCGTGTAACTAAAACAAGACGAGGTGACTCAGTTATTGGAAATGGTAAACATTTCCGTTTTCCTCTCTGTTTATGTCTCATTCCAGTATCCAGCGACTTGCAGGTGGGTTTTTAGCCACAAGTCCTGTTCTCTGAAATTCCCCTTTCTCCCGTGCAGTGAGATATGCAGCGATGGTCTGAGAACAAGGACTGCGTCTATAATGTGTGCTGCTCTGCTCAATAGAAAGTGTTCATTTCTTTGACCGCTAAGGTGGTTTTTGCACCGATTACAGGAATAACAAGTGGTCCTTGAAGCTCTGCGTATCTCAAGGGAGTGTCCGAAGGGGATTTTGTTCCTGTGGGTTGTTTTGTCCGTCCTCGCTCGGGGTTTTCACATCAGAGCTCACGGTTACACAGCTGAGGGAACTGGTGACTGAAAATGATCTTTATCTTATTCTGACTGGAGACCAACCGCTAAGACTGCCAGATGGATCTGGGCTCTCTAGACCAGAGTGGAAGAATTGCCACCACATTGACATATGGTCTTAACTGACCTTTTTTATTGAGAGTGAGTTTATTCATGTGTCTATTGTTTTTATTAATTATAACTGACAGTCATTATTTTCTCTTAATGTTCTGCCTGTCCAATGTGTGGTATGGAGGGTGATCAGTGCCAAAATTAAGATGAACATGAAGATGATTATGAAGACGAACATGAAGAGGATTATGAACGTGAACATGAAGATGATTATGAGCACTGGATAGGACAATAAGTGCACTGGTACCGCCCACCAGCTCTGATTGACAGAGTTCAATGTTTTGTCACATCGAAAAAAAAAATACAAGAGACGCTACGAAATGTAGAAGCACATTGAGAAATGTGAATAGCAAAGAGACAAACGGGAAATAAAAATATACATGTTGAAACTAATGAATGTATAAATACATGTTGAAATAAATAAACAAATAAATAGATGAATACATAAATAGATAGCCCTAAATGTCCATGTATTTGTATAATCGTGTATTTATTTTCTCTGTGTATGTATTTAAAATGTAAGCTCTGCATACTCTGAAACCGTGTAACTCCATGATTTTTAAAAAATATATATATATATATATACCTAAAAAACATCTTCCATACATCATAATTCGGACCCAAAAAATACCAGTCTCACAGTCGTGCGCCTTAACCACTACTCTGGAGCCTCGCTAAAGGAGCTGCGGTGAATCTGCATTGTGACGCGGGAGAGCGGGGTTCGAGTCCCGCCGAGTTGTTACGTTATGAATACAGCCTTCCTATATCTTTATGTATGTGTTCTATAGCTCCACAATACATTGTATAAAGCCTAAAATTATTGCAATAGAGTAAAATCTAGGACTTAAACTAACACCTCCCTTTATATATAGATACCATGTGAGCGAGCAGATGTGTCTCTGAAAATTTTCCCGAATAAAAACAAACAAAACACAATATGGAAACTATTCAGTGTTAACTTCCATTGAAACACGTCTGTCCGCCATCGCTCTGCCTCTGACTTCTGACCACTTTCTATGGCAACATTTTAAAAGCGGACAGTCTGCATCTTCATCTTCATCAGTGGTATTTTTTGGGTCCAAATTATGATGTATTGATGATGTTTTTTAGGTATATTTATTTATTTATTCGTCTATTTATTTGTTTATTTATTTCAACATGTATTTATACATTCATTAGTTTCAACATGTATATATTTATTTTCCGTTTTGTCTCTTTGCTATTCACATTTCTCAATGTGCTTCTACATTTCGTAGCGTCTCTTGTATTTTTTTATTTTGATGTGACAAAACATTGAACTCTGTCAAGCAGAGCTGGTGGGCGGTACCAGTGCACTTATTGTCCTATCCAGTGCTCATAATCATCTTCATGTTCACGTTCATAATCCTCTTCATGTTCGTCTTCATAATCATGTTAATAATCATCTTCATGTTCATAATCAGGTTCATCTTAATTTTGGCACTGATCACCCTCCATAGTGTGGCAGGGGTCCTTGGTCATTTCTATGCCGATTTTCTATTCTACGTTCTCCATTATACACTTGTAACAGTTATTGGCTTACTTAGTCAAGATTAACACAGCCTTTTGTTACGCAGGGACCCTTCAAACCAAATTGTCTGGGCGTCTCCAGGGCCAGTCCACTATTGGTGCAAGACGACCCCACTTTAGGTTTCCAAAGCTTATCGCACAGAGACAGAAGCGCGATTTCAGAACTTGCTCTCTGTCTGAAGTGCTGTGAACAGGGACGTACAACTCCGTGGAAGTGCTTTGTGCCTTCACCGTGCACGAGAGAGTGATTCCCATTACTGCCAGTGGTTTTATTGACCAATTTCCATCTGGCACGCATCCAGACTGGCCTAACTGTCTGCTGAGGGAGGCTGTGTATCGAGCCGCAGCATTCAAAATGTAAAGAGCATTATCTCGGCGATCGTTGACTGATCATAGAGGCGTCCCGTGAGGTGTTTTTTAAAAGATGTGTATGACTGAAGTGAGGGCATTCGATTCGATGTGGTCATCAATGCCATCAGGTTGAAAAGTTTGCTCTGCGTTTCCCCTTCAGATTAATGTCAATAATATACACCGATCAGCCATAACATTACGACCACCTGCCTAATATTGTGTGGGTCCCCCTTTTGCCGCCAAAACAGCCCTGACCCGTCGAGGCATGGACTCCACTAGACCTCTGAAGGTGTGCTGTGGTATCTGGCACCAAGACGTTCGCAGCAGATCCTTTAAGTCCTGTAAGTTGCGAGGTGGGGCTTCCATGGATCGGACTTGTTTGTCCAGCACATCCCACAGATGCTCAATTGGATTGAGATCTGCGGAATTTGGAGGCCAAGTCAACACCTTGAACTCGTGATTCATCAGACCAGGCCACCTTCTTCCATTGCTCCGTGGTCCAGTTCTGATGCTCACGTGCCCATTGTAGGCACTTTCGGCAGTGGACAGGGGTCAGCATGGGCACCCTGACTGGTTGCGGCTACGCAGCCCCATACGCAACAAACTGCGATGCACTGTGTGTTCTGACACCTTTCTATCAGAACCAGCATGAACTTTTTCAGCAGTTTGAGCTACAGTAGCTTGTCTGTTGGATCGGACCACACGGGCCAGCCTTCGCTCCCCACGTGCATCAATGAGCCTTGGCCGCCCATGACCCTGTCGCCGGTTCACCGCTTTTCCTTCCTTGGACCACTTTTGACAGGTACTGACCACTGCAGACCGGGAACACCCCACAAGAGCTGCCGTTTTGGAGATGCTCTGACCCAGTCGTCTAGCCATCACAATGTTGTCCTTGTCAAAGTCGCTCAGATCCTTACGCTTGCCCATTTTTCCTGCTTCTAACACATCAACTAATATATCCCACCCACTGACAGGTGCCATGATAATGAGATTATCAGTGTTACTCACTTCACCTGTCAGTGGTCATAATGTTATGGCTGATCGGTGTATATACAAATAATGTGCTCAGGGCTCAGGCCCCACATTTTTGGCCAGGTGTCCCAGTGGCTGTGTAGGGGTTCGTGAATTCAGATCTGCATGTTCAAGTAAACCATTGCACTGATCTCATCTTACCTCGGGTTGCAGTGCAGCAGTGCTGAACAACGCCTGGCTATAGAAAGCCCTCCTGTAATCGAGCTCTAAAGTTCTCCATTAGAGCCTCCCTAGAGCTGAGAGAATTGTGCTAATTTGGTGGAGGAGGGGAGGAAAGGAGGCAGGGAGAGTCGGGAGGAAGGCTCCCTCGGGGGATCATACCAGCTGTCTGAGCACAAGGGTGTGGCGATCGATATGGACTCCCCAGCCCAGCTCAGCTCAGCTCATCTCATCTCATTCCAACTGCCCCCCACTCCCAAATGCTCTGACTGACTCTGACCTGCTGGGTTTTCAGATGCCTGTGGAGCTGCCACCCCAACATGTTCTTCTAAAAGCTGTGGGAGAGGCGTGCTATTGATCGGTGTCGGATGTGATACCAGCGTGAGAAACCTCTAGGCTTTAATGGGAGTCGGGTCTGGTCTCCTCGGCCAGGAGGGGATCGCGCTGGGCTGCTGTGCTCTCGGCTGGGTCAGTGGCGAGGTCAGAGAGGGAAGATGCGGTCGCGATAACTGGGTGTCTGATGCGTTTCTCGATTTGGCAATTGTTTAAATGCGAAACACAGGAAGTGGTGAGGTAAGGCCTGTTTGTTCCTCTGTTGTTTTGTGTGTTTTGTTTGGTTTGTTTTTCTTTTCCTGTGTGAAGTTTGGCCTCAGTGGGAGGTTTTTAAAGATGCTCTTCGGCTGCTCTTTGCTTCTGTTCTCAGTTTACTCGGTCATCACGGTTCTCTTGCGATGAAGCTGAACCACTTTCTTCCGTGGCCGGAGCGTAATGAATAGTACCCTCTAGTACCCGACACCCTGTCATGTCATCGAGCGCGGGTTATCGCGTTGTGTTTCTCAGCCCTCAGCCAAAGAAATCTGGGTGAAACGTTTGACCTCTCCTAATTAACTCCTAGAAAAGGCAGCTGTGATGAGGCAAGGGGGATTTATTTTCATATACATATAAAATGGAGAGACTCTGCCTCTGTAAATTCCCAGCAGGTACCTCTGTAGTCACGTGCCCTTTGTTTTCAATTAGGTTTTTGTTTTCATTGTGCGAAAATGCAGAACGTTCTGTATCTGGAACCAAAATAGGTGCAGAGATCTCGCTCTCCTTCTCTCTCCCCCTCGATTTCCATCTCTCTCTCTCTTTCTCCTTGGGTGTCTTGGCTGGCTAATTGGATTGAAGACCTCTGTTTTATACCCAAGTGGCTTTCTTCATGACGTGAATGTGACCCAGACGACCTTAAGATATCCGGCGCCCAGTGGTGCTTGGGAGAAGTCTCTCGGAAAGCACAGTGCTTGACTATTGCATTTGTACTGTGTGTTAGCGAAGCGTGCCTATCCAAGGTTTTTATGTATGTATTTATGTATTTTAAAGCTTTTTTTTATTACAAACTGCTTCTGCTTGTTTTCAGTTACTCATCATGATATCAATGTATATTTTTTCCTAATTAACTCCTTAGTGTTCTCTAAGATTTTGAATTGTCATCAGAATGTGGGGACAAGTCAATTGATTGGTTGCTTCCTGGACAAATGAATCTTTTTGTATTATTTATTCACTCTGTTGAGAGAGATCTGTGGTAAGAGAGACGTGTTTGGATCTGCTTACCATATTTACCTCGCACTCACACTGCCGATGTCACAGGTAACCAGTTTAATCCATAGCGTGTGGATGTAGTTCGTAGTAAATGTGTTTTAAATTTATGCACCAAAATGGTTAGTTTGAATTTAAATGTGTGATTTGAGGTGTGTGTAAGATAGAGAGCTCTTCTGTCCTCGGGTGGGGGGGGGGGTTATGCCAGACTGTGAAGTAGGTCTCTCTAGTGGTTTGCCACCTGCCTTCAGATTTGTTTTTAATTTTTTTTGTGGGGGGGTTCCCTGTTGTCTCCTGTCTAGAGCCAGGCAAGACGCTCACAATGTCAGAGGAGGAGGAGCAGCAGCGGAACGGCAGTGACCAATCGGACAGCCGGCTGAGGAGCAAGAAGCCGCCCAGCCTGACTATCTGCATACCACCCCCAGAGGACGAGGGCAAGAATGAGGGGGACAGTGCCAAACAGGTAAGGGCGCTCTCCCCTCCCTCACCACAGGGGGTGCTGTCTGCCTCTCCTGCGCTGTGAAGCTGGGAGGTGATTAACTGATTTAGGCAAATTGACTGCTCTGTCATCCACGTAATCGGCAAACTGTCCCAGGTCCTCTGACCAAACTGTATCTCTCTAACCGGCCTTTGTCTGTCCGTCTGTTTGTGTGTCCCGTCTAGCCGTCCAGACCCTCCCTGAAGATGAGTCTGAGCCAGCAGCGCTCCAGCGACATTGAAGATGGGGGGGGTGCCAGCGCCCACAGAGCCGCCTTCCAGAGACAGACCTCCATCTCGCAGAGCATCCGCAGGTCAGTCCACACACGTCTGCCCAGGGTGGCCAAAGAGCACGGACACATATGTGTGTGGGGAGAGGCACTCTCAATCTCGTGCTCTCCTTAGGACCTGGAGGGGTCAAGGGTCAGGGACTCAGGATGACCTACACTAGTTTTGAGTTCTTAGAGGTGTTTGCAAGTTCCTCTTCCTTTTAAAAGAGTCAATTTCCAAAACAGTTTACATTTCCAAAACAAGCATATTCAGATAAGAAAAAGCATTTGTTCAATTTATCCGAGAGTAACAGAATTGGAAATAATGTCAAATGCTGTTTTCCTACAATTGTATAAATAAGAAATATTTTGATTTTCCCCCAAAAAAGAGAATTGTACACAATTTAATTACAAAAAAAAAAGGGAAAATTCTCCCCCTTACGTATGACAGGTTAGGAGGGCTACTGTACTCGCTCAAGCGCATGCTGGTGTGTGTGTGATTGTGACCGCCCCTCCCACCGTCTCCCAGGGGCACGGCGCAGTGGTTCGGAGTGGGCGGTGACTGCGACACCAAGCAGCAGGAATGGCAGAGGAAGAGCCTGCGCCACTGCAGCCAACGCTACGGGAGGCTCAAGGCCCAGTACCGGGAGGCGGAGATGCACAGCCAAGACATGCCTTCCTTCCAGGGTCTGGACTCCCCAGCGCCCAGCAAGATGCCAAAGGTAGGAAGTCCGCTTCCGCCCCAATGGTACAGAACCCCTGCCACAATAAACAGGTTTATTTGCGCCGTTGTTCCAGCAAGATTGTGTAACCCATGTGTGAATTTCAGCTCTGTATTGCTCCATGTAGCCCGGATGCAGTAGTTTCTTTCTAGCTGATTTTGAAACCTTTAAATCCGAGCCCTTATAGAGAACAGGAGACCAAGAAGGAGTCTGTGATGAAGTCTGGGGTACCTTAGTAACCTCATTCACGTCAACGTAGTTGCCCAGCAACCAAGGAAGTGATCTTCTATACGAGAGTATGTCAATTAGAAAAACTCTGGATGAGTCTCCGGAGCACCTTGTTAATGTCGAAATAAACTAATTGGGTATTTTTAAAATGGACTGGGGCCCCTGAGTGTTCCTTCTCTGCCTGTTTATGGAGGGACTACATTTCTCCCTATCCATTCCCAGCACACGGTGTGGTGTCTGGTTACATCCGCCCCGTCAAGGCTGCTCATTGTGATATGACAGGGGTGTGGACAGTAAAAGTGGGCCCCCCAAGACTTCACACACAGGCAAGCAGGCAAGCAGTCCACAAGTGATAGTGCAGGTCTGGAATTCCTCCACATTTGCTGCTGATAACTGAGAGATCTGTGAGTCAGTGTGTTCAGTTTTGTACTTTTTTTGTGGTTCTCATTATTGTTATTGTTATTTTCGTTATGGTTATAATTAAATTGAGTGGGAGCGTTTCACATGTCATGTGTAGGTTGGATGTCAGGGCCTGGGAGCTGGTGTTGATGTCAGAGGATTCGCAGCACTTGCCACTTTAAGAATGAGGAGGTCAGACCCTCTGATAACGGTCTCGTGTGCTATCTGCAGCCACATGCTCTCGGCGTGGGCCAGTGGTTCATAATCTCGAGATCGAGTGCTAGTAATAGAGGAAACGAGAGTCGGCGTGGGTAGCTGAGAGTGCGAAACAGAGACCTGACTTCACGCTACGGCTAGTGACGCTCAGAAACATGGCCGTCGGTGTGTTTACAGGGAAGGGGTTAGTGGTGAGAGATTCTTGGCTAAATTGACACGCCTTCATAAATAATGCAGATGTGCATCCAGTGGAAGGTCTGAACATCTGTTCTTAAAGTTAGCTGCACGCTTCTCACTTCCTGGTTCAACAGTTTGCTCTGAGTTCTGCTTAGAATCTGTGGTTTTCATGCAGTCTGCAGAACAGAAGGTGAGATCTTGGTGTCTGTGGTTTTGTCTTGCCTTTGTCCTAACACTTGTGTTTAGGATCATCAAGTGTGAAGACAACATATTTTGACTTTCATATTGTTTTTTTTTTTTCTTTATCACTGCAGTCTACCCTCTAAAATTCTAAATAAATACATCTCCTTTACATGCAAGAGCTGAGGATAAGACGCTGTTTGAGGCACTTAAAAATAGTGGGTTTATTAATTGTGTGACTCATGTCGTTTCTCCGGCTCCCAGATCGTGGACCCCCTGGCTCGGGGACGGGCCTTCCGCTACCCTGATGAGACGGACCGCCCCCGCACACCCCACACTGTGCACCCCCCCACCACCCCGGGCGTCACCTCGCTGTCCTCGTTCTCCAGCATGCGCTCGGGCTACACCCGCCTGCCGCGACGGAAGAGGGAGTCCGTGGCACGCATGAGCTTCCGCGCCGCCGCCCTGCTGCTCAAGGTGAGAGGCGCCGTGAACGCTGTCCCACACACACGCGCACATGCAGTCATTCCAGTGATCCATATATCACAATTACCAAATCAAACCCACATGGATGCCATTTCTCCTTCAGTCTTCCTTTGCCGTACATTTGAAACTCTGTAGCAGGATTCTGAGCCTTGTTCCTGTGCATGTTTCTGTGTCCCTGTACATGTGTGTGTCTTTGTGCATGGATGTGCCCCCACTCCCCTCTCTCTCTCTCCAGGGACGATCGGTGCTGTCTACCTCCCAGCCGCGCCGCAGTTTCCCCCACAGGAGTTTCGCTCACCCCAGCTGGCTGGAGGAGGACACGGTGGACGCCGCCGACACCTACGACTCCTTCTTCAGTAAGGCAAGGGCAGCTATCTCTTTCTCTCTCTCCCTCTCCCTCCCTCCCCTGTGGCTGGCCCGCTCCGTCTGTGGGAGTCCTGCGGTCACTTATACACAGGCGTCACATAGGGAGGCCGGAGTTTAAGCTGTGTATACAACCTTGTCAGACCCTCCTCAGTGCGGCCTACACAGGGAGGCAAAAACACAGGCAGTATCGCAGTGCTGCTAAAGGAATAACCATCTTCCTCTCTCCCTCTCCTTCACATACCCCCCTTCCTCCCTCTCCCCTCCCTCGCGCCGCGTTGCCGGTGTTTGCAGATCGATGCCCACGAGGAGATCTCCATGGCGGACGATGTGTTTGAGTCGCCACCCCTCTCGGCCAGCTACGCTCCCCACCACCCCGGCCATTTCACGGTGGAGGCCCAGTCTGGGGAAGGGAAGTATCCCAGCCTGTGAGTATAGCCGCCCCAGATTGCTCTGCAGACCTGCTCGCTCACGCTGTGCTTTGGGGGGCTGCCCTGGGGTCCCCCGACTACAAGGCCCGGCCAAGAGCCAGGCAGGAGTCAGTGTTTGGGCGTACAGGTTTCTGACTGCTCCCACTTGCTTTTCCAGGAGGGATTTGTCCCGTTCTCCCGCCCTGGGCGGCCCCCCCAAGCGCCGGGGCCGGCGGATCGCCTCGCAGGTCAAGCACTTCGCCTTCGACAAGAAGAGGCGCCAGTACGGCCTGGGCGTGGTGGGCAAGTGGCTGAACCGCACGTATCGCCGCAGCCTGAGCAGTAATGTGCAGAAGCAGCTGGAGGACTTCAGCAGCCACAGGTCTCAGCACCTCCCAACTCCACTTCCTCTGCATCTTCTTCCTCCTTCTCCACCAGTCTATGCTCCTCTGTTCATTATGCTTCTGTCACATCAAGGGTGTAAAACAAAACACCCAGTGAAATGAACATGCAAGTTTTAACACTTTCAAAAGGGAACCACAGGGTGTGATACTGACGTTTATTGATTTTAATCATATTTGTTGTGCTTCATGCAAAACTGAGACAAATAATCTGACAGCAGAGTGAGCTTGTTGTGTTTGTGGGGGAAGTGCTGACAAAATCAGCCCACTGGATTGATATGATCTCTGTTCCATCTCTATGTTCATGAGACTCTCTCTGCAGTGCAGAAAAAACACCCCACACTAGCGGGAAATTAAAGCTCTTTTAAATCAGTCTTGGCTGATTTACTGCCTTATTTTTGGTTGTCAGCTCTCTAGAGATCGTTTATTTGTGTAGGCACCTGTGACTAGAGTTAGGAGAGGACAGATAAGTCTGCCTACCTGGTTGAACTTGGGGGGAAATGGTGGTTGACTCTTTTGGGAGAAATGCATATTTTTTTTCTTTCCCTGCTGTAATTGAATATTATTATTATTATTATTATTATTATTATTATTATTATTATTATTTTTAACAATTGTTTTAATCTTAAATTACACAAAACAACCTGACACAATTAGAAGGGAATTCCTGTAAGAAATATGGCCCTACGTTGATGCTTTTCCCCCACCTCCCTGTTTCTGTGCGTTAGTGTCTTAGAAATGATAGTCACGGTCAAAGTGATGTTAGGCACCATAGTAACATAGTAATAGCTGTGCATTCCTCCCAGACCCTACTTCACCTACTGGATCACCTTCGTTCACATCATCATCACCCTGCTGACCATCGGCACGTATGGCGTCGCCCCGGTGGGCTTCGCGCAGCACGCCTCCACGGAGCTGGTAAGTGTGAGAGCAGCACTACACAAGGACGTGCGTGTGCGTGTGCATATAAAATGGAAGTTTCTCATTCTCGCCTTCTTGTGATGGTCCTGAGGAGGCAGGGTTTGACTGTCACTGTGATGTCATCGATGCTGACCGTGTGGCCGGGAACATGGAGAGTTTGAGCCGAGCAGGGCAAACCCCATACGCTGTTTTGCATGCAGATGTAGAACAAGCTTTCCCAGATATTCGTCTTATGACATAAAAAAGGTCCATCCGTTGCCTCTCTGTGTCTTGACATTTCCAGCTTTTCCACAGATCCTAAGGAATAAGGGCGTTTACGAGAGCGTGAAGTACGTCCAGCAGGAGAACTTCTGGATCGGGCCGGGCTCGGTGAGTGCCGTTGTCGTCCTCAGTGCCCCCACCCCCCCCCCACGCTCGATTCATATCTGTAGCCCCCCGGCCCTGAAGCAACAGCAGCCCACAGACCTCTCGCCCCCACCCCCTAGACTTTGTGTTCACTGAAGTGTTTTGCCAGCAGTGCACACAATGCATTAGAAAACAAGCATGTGGTTTGGGTGGCAGAGTTGTTGTTCAGCTGAGACTTTTATCCCCATGTTGATCCTCCTGCCTTTCCTGATTCCTGCCCCACCTCTCCACACAGGACGCACTCATCCACCTGGGAGCCAAGTTCTCCCCCTGCATCCGGCAAGATCAGCAGATCCAGGAGCTCATCCAGAAGGCCAAGGCCTTGGAGCGTCACTCCGGCTGCTGTGTGCAGAACGACAACTCCGGCTGTGTGCAGACCCAGCAGGCTGACTGCTCGGTACGGCCGCCTCTGTCGCACTCAGCGGAATGTTCAGTTTCTCGCTCTTCCCATCTCCTCCGTGTGACACGCAGTTTTGAGTTGTGTGTCTGTGTGTGTGGACAAGTGCCATCTCTTCATCTGCTCCTTGTGTGTTTTTGTCTTTGTGTCTGTGTGGAAAAGTGCCATTGATTTATCTGCCCCGTGTGTGTCTGTGTTTATGCGTGTGTAGGAGACACTGGCGACCTTCATAAAGTGGAGAGACGAGGACGTGACGGACATGAGAAGATCGTCGGGCGCCGTGTGCCACCAGGACCCCAGGTACTCGCCTCTCACAGAGATTTGGCAAAAGAGGAAACGCACTGCAGATGAGCGACACACTCCGCACTTGGGAGGGCGATAGTTCTCGGAGAATTCAGTGTGTTAGTGTGTGAGGCCTGCCACCAAATTGCAACTCTGCAGTCTCTCTGATATAGAGAGAGTTTTGTCACACTGTTAACCAATATTGGGTTGATCTATACACGCAGTGAAGGTTCGTCTTTACACACACACACACACACACACACACACACACACACACACACACACACTTACTTCCAGATGTAATGAGACCTTCTTTGAAGTCGGTCGCAGAGGGATTAACTTTTTTTTCCTCCTTCTTTTCCCTCTTCTTCTTTGGGGGGCAGGACCTGTGAGGTGCCAGCCTCCGCAAAACCACATGTCTGGCCCGATGACATCACCAAGTGGCCGGTGAGTTCATCGGCACTCCTCCGGTCTATTCGGTGTGGGCTGTTCTGAGGGAGGAAATCAAAGGTCAAGAGTTTCTCATACAGACTGCTAAAGCCCCTTGACCACTGGGATCAGATGCCATCATAGAGTGGGAGTCACACATGGCAGCATTAGAGTGTGGTGGGAGGCTCTGACCCAGGCAGTGATTCACCAGGGGGTCCTCACAGTGCAGAACGCCTGAGAGGTGGAAAGATTATCATCATTGTTGTTGTTATTATTCCACCTCCTACACCCCAGTGGGGGCTTACCTGTACCCTCTGCTGTGTCAGGTGTGCACAGAGCAGACCCGAAATAACCACACTGGGCACAAGCACATGGACTGCGACATCAAAGGCAGGCCCTGCTGCATCGGGACCAAGGGCAGGTGAGCGGCTGACCCTACCCCAACTACCCCAGCCCTGTAACCGAAACAAAATGCCTGGGTCACTCCTGCTGTGCTTATTCAGAAATACCAAATCTGAAATATATGGTCTTATTTTTAATGATGATTATTGCCCCCCTGCAGGTGTGAGATCACCACTCGGGAATATTGCACCTTCATGCACGGCTACTTCCACGAAGAAGCCACGCTCTGCTCACAGGTACGGGGGCTCGGGGGCCAGGCTTCCGTCTCGGGGTGCTGGGGGGTGTTGATGTGTACACGCTAGTTAAGGCCGGAGCTCCTGCACCGATTACTGAAGTGATCCAGTGCTTTACCTTGTTCACACTGTCTGTCTACCCCCCAGGTGCACTGTCTGGACCAGGTGTGCGGCCTCCTCCCGTTCCTCAATCCTGACGTTCCCGACCAGTTCTACCGGCTGTGGCTATCGCTCTTCCTGCACGCGGGGTGAGTCTGCGCAGCCTTAGTCCATCCTGCTTCAATAACCACTACGGCCGGTGCCGAGTCACACTGCGTCCACCTTCTGGTTCGGTAGAAGAACCTGCTGAAGCCACAGCAGCGGGGAAATCCAGCCGTGGGATCCTGGCGTGTCCCAGCTGTGGGTCTGGACCCAAAGCCAGCATGGCGCCTCTGTTTCTAATTAAATTAGTTCTATAACTTACCAAGGAGGAGAAAGCTGTTTCAGGTGCTGTCCAGGGTGTGGTAAAGCATCCGATTGGTCACTATCAGAAACCAGGCGGGGTTTAAAGCCTGTATTTCAGTTGAAGTTCAGCTCAGTCCTTTTTTTCCTTTGTCCTACCTGCCCAACTAGTTGTGTGTGTGCCTGTGCATTTGTGTGCTGATCTAAATTAATAAACGTGCCCGAGCAACTTGTGGTTTGAGTTACGGATCCACATTTGGGAACATACGCCCATGTTCTCATAAATGTCAAGTGAATAGATCAATAAGTCCAAGTTATGCTGCTGCTAAAATATATAGTGCTGCTGAAAAATCGCTGCTGCCCTGTGCCTGACTTCCCTGTATCGTACCTCTCCGCAGGCTGCTGCACTGCCTGGTATCGGTTGTCTTCCAGATGACGGTGCTGCGCGACCTGGAGAAGCTGGCCGGCTGGCTGCGCATCTCCATCATTTACATCCTCAGCGGCATCACCGGCAACCTGGCCAGCGCTCTCTTCCTGCCCTACCGGGCCGAGGTACGGCACCACTCCGCCTCTGCACGAGGGCTGAGCACAGTCGAGCAAAATGGGGCGGGGCGGTTTGTGAGTGGGTCTGTCCCCTGTGTCGAGTGTTTCACGCTGGGCGTCTCACTCTGTGATTTTTTTTCTAGTGCCGAGAATCTGGAGAGGGAGACGCACTGTTCCTGTACAAACACACAGCCTGTCTTTGTGTGAGATTTGCTCTCTGCTACTCGTGCGTGTTTGATGATAAAGCCCTGAGAGAGGGAGACACACACACACACACACACACACACACACACACACACACACACACACACACACACACACACACACAGAAAATTGGAAGAAGAAAAAACAGCGCCACTCGCCAACTCATAAACAGATTACTGCGGTGACTGGAGGGCCAAAGGGTTTTTGTGCGATTACAGCTGTGACCCTGTCTGGAGGGCAAGGCCTCCCTGCGTCGCATCACCGCACCCCTGTGGAGAGTCTTGTGTGTCCCCTTTCACCTTGTGTCTGAAGGAGGAATCGGTGACTAGTGCAGGCTGAGACAACACTGTTGCGCTCGCTCTCTCTCTCTCTGTCTCACACAGTGCGAGTTTGCACACGTCTTTGTGTAGGAAAGAGAAGGGGCAGGAAACTGAAGCAAGCAGGTTCGATCAGAACACATCCCATAAAGGCCTCGGGGTGTTTAATCATTTTGTTTTCTCTTTCAAAATACTTTTAATCATCTGTAAAGAAAAAAAAATAGCAGCTATGTTTGTGCAAGAACAAAAACAAACAAAACCCGAACACAACTAGCACTATGTTTCATGTATCCTACCCTGCGGCCTTCCACCCCCACTCCTGTGTGTTCGGAAAATTGCTTTTTTACTGCTAATGAGTCTGTTCTCTCCTGGTCAGCGGAAATTTGATCATAATTTAAATTGTGTGTAGTTGTTTATTATGGCGCACTGGCTGTATTATTTGAATACACACTTTTTGGCATTTGCCATTTTGCTGTGTTGGCTATCAAGTGAAGTTTTAGCTGCATATGGCAGGTCGATACTGTGTTGTCCTACCCTGCTGAAAGGCTTGCAGTGTTGTTCTTGTCAGCCTTTAAGAAACCAGTCCGGTGCTGCATCGTTGGCATGAGGGTGAAACGCACAAGAACCACAAACGCAAAAAAGCTCAGACAATGGCTGGTTTGCTTATTCGGGTTTGGTCAGATAGATTAAGGTTGCCCCAAAACTGAAACCATTGAAGTGAGACTGGTGCCTTTGCAATGAGTTTCATTGTAACAGTGACCTCTGGTGGTACAGATTAGATAAATATTGTGTGATGACCAAAATTGCACTTACGGTGGGTTCCCAGAAGTCTCTGCCTTGAAACACACACTCCTGCCCCTCATCCCGTTTTGATTTATACTATAAAAGCAAATTGTATTGCAGTAATTTGGACAGTAGCAGCGCTGCAGACATGGTTGGGTTTTGGAGAGTTTATTGAGAGCACCAGAAGCGATTTGATTTGCCTGTCCTCGGACCACCCCAAGAGAGCCTGGTGCTTCGGGACACATTCCCACCTCGCTATTCCACTGCCCGGCTTCCCTCAGGATTAGCCAATATTCTGGGTAACTGCTAAAGCCGCTCAGTTAATTTGGCTGTGTGTCGCTGTGCTGCCACCCACCAGGGTCCACATGGCGATCGCGAGGGCGGAAGCAGGAAGTAAGGTCAACCTGCGGGAGCTGCATCACTAGGAGCAGCGCAAACTTGACACTGCCTTCTCCAGATGCCAGTGGGCCGATAGGTAACCTTAATGACTCCATTATACTTTAGTTTTGTTTGTCCAACAGCATTGAGCAAAAGCTTCTTAACTGAAGAGGCTTTAAAATCATGTGAATTTCAGCTTTTCAGTTATTCAGTTTTTTTTCCTCTCCATACTTGAACGCAAGTCTCTGAATTTCACACAAGGGACGTTCGGTTCTCTGGAAACCTGCAACGCTCTGACGTCTTTGGCATCCAGACAGGCTGGCAGCGATCTTGGCTTCCCGTTACCGCCAGAGGGGATTTGTGGAGAGAAGTTATCCCCCAGAAGAGATCGGCAGTCTGTTTGCATCTTACTAAAACCACACACCTCACCCTGCCAATTCATCAGCCAATTTAACAACATTAAGTCTATTAACTTTCTGTTGTTGGTGTAATATTGTAATCCTGTGTGTTAGCTGTGATTCAATAATTCTGGATTATATCATTATGTATTGCATGTAGAGAACAGAGGAAAAACTGAAGTATGATGTTTTTCTGCTCATTGGCAGGATCTCAGCCCTTAATCTCTTGTGTAGTTTAGCTCTCCACACAGTTCAACAGGGTGATAAGTCACTAAGTCACTAACTGCGTCCAGACAGTTTGCGTAACGCCCCTTCTGATGCCTTCATATCGGACGGGAGGAGAATCTACTTGCTGATCGATTGAAAGTGTTTTATCCTGTAATTAACTGCGCCTCCAGTTTGAGCAGCAAATCGGTGTCCTAATCCCGGCTCTTTATCTTCCCTGGATGAGCTGGAGTGCTGATGGAAAGTTATGAGCAATCCTCTTGAAGGACAGATTAATTGAGCTGTTGGTGTCAGTGCAGGTTCGCTTTGATGAAACAGCAGAGGCTAATTTTAGCAAACCGGAAGTGAAAGCACAGCGCAAGTGTCTCTACAGACATTATCACACGTGTTGACAACACGAACGAGTCACAGGACTGATATTCATTGAACCTAGTATGTGCAAATCTGTTTTTTTCATATATAAACATGGACGCCTCGCCCGTATTCTACATACATAGAAATCCATATGTTAAGTGCACATTATTAAAAACTCCGGTCTTTATTGGAAATGCTGTTCTGTAGAAGTTGAAAGTTTTTATTCAGCGGTCTGTGATTTCTCCAAAGATCGAATTGGTGTCATATTTTATTTGTAGAACATACAGGAGATCTCTTTTAGAGGTTAAGATTCGTTCCCTTCATTTAGATTTGGGCCATTCCAGCCCACGTTGGGAGACCACCTGGCAAATCTCTGAGACGGCAATCCCGCCTCCCCAAAAAACCCTGAATCCTGACTAAAACCCACCCAGCCTTAGAGACTTAGTAGCCCACGAGGCCGTTGCCGGTACTGTGCCGACGCAGGCGAGGGAGGGGCGGGGCAACGTAATTGTCCTCCTCACATTTCTCTGGCCGTGTGTGTGGCCAGGGGTCAGGGCCACGCTGAGTGACCTACTTCACGGCTCACGTGTTCCTGGCGTGCGTGGTCACCCCGGAGAGCACACGGGCTGACCTCAGCTGCTTGTGCCAGCTTAAGCTTAGTGAAGGAACCTGTTATGGACCAACAGACCTGCAGACAGTAGTTGGATATGCCAGTAAGATAACTGGCATCAGCAAGCAGTCTGTGTTAGAGTTACACACTAAATTGATGAAGATTAAACGAATAGTAGAGGACTATAGTCACCCTCTTCATAAGAGTGTGTGTAGGTCTAGCAGGAGAGGAAGTAAACGCTCCAACACTAGACATGCACTAAGTGTTTTGGGAATTATTTTATTCCAGCTGCAATTAGATTCTGTAACAAACATTTAAGCCGATAAGTGTCGCTGTTGTTTTGCATTATATGTGTAATGCACTTTATGAGGAATCATTTTTATTGTGTCTTTGTTATGTTGTATGTTCGATTTGTCTGGTTTTTAGAGGTTTTAGTGTGTTTTATTTATTATATATATGGATGCTATTTTGGGCCAAATGAATTTCCATTAGGGATGATTATTTGATTTGATTGATTTTGAAGCATTTTTGCCCTCCCTGGAGCCAAAAGACTTTAATTAAGTAAGATGAAATTGTCATCCTGCTCCTGTCAACTGCCTCTGATGTCTGGGGCTGAGCTGCTTCTGTAGTGACACACACACACACGGACGGAGAAATAAGCAGATATTCTGTTTTAAAGTTACAGCTGAAAACCAGCTTTAACCCTTTTGCCCTGTGCTTTAAATTACATTGTATGATCTCTGCTCTGATATGCCTTGATAACATAGTCTGTGTAATAAAAACATATTATTTCACAAACTGTATAATTTCTTGTGCCACCGCATGGATGACAAACAATGATTTGAAACAAAGGCACTTAAGTTCCCCTGAGTAGCACTATTATCCCGTTATTCAATTATCAGGGTGTTATCTGGGAAGATTAGGAAAACAAAACAACAAATGTGGCTTCATTCTGACCTGGTAATAATCTCTTGCAGTCCTGTCTTAGCGTCAGTTTGTCACAGATCGGTGGGATACATTTTCCCTTCAAAAGAAAGTTTAGATTTATTTTTTCACCCTTCGTTGGGGGCATGTGACGTCATCCAAGTTATGTAACCTCTAATAGACCAATAAAATCGTCCGCCATTAGGCAATTTGCCCTCGGCTTCGTTGCTTTAGGAGATGAGAAACATGCTGCATGCCAAAGTGCCTTACAATAAAGATGCATCACCTCAGAGGCTGAGGAGAAGGAGGGTGGGGGGCATGGGAGCAGCTTTAAAATGACACAGTGAGAGAGGGCTCATTGATACCCTGGGATCGCCTAAACTAAACCCCTTCAGATTCCCACAGGCCTATTAGCAGATTAACCCCAAGTGGCTTTTAAATCGGTAAGTCACGTTAGAAAAATTTGCAGCACTAACAAAAACATTTTAAAATGCATCTATCTACATTTCTATTTATATGTATAAGTTAGGGCAAAGCCGTGCCCAAGAGAAAATTGATGTTCTAACAGTCTACTGGAAGAGGAGGGGATGCAACCAACAGGCTGCTTTTTGCAGTCTTACAAATCGTTCAATACACTACTACTACTAACACTAAATGTCACCCCATCCCGAAGAGCAATAAAAGCAGCATATGGTTCGGTAAGCACACTGAGACACAGATCCCTGATTACCGGGGCGTCTGAAGGTTTCTGTGTTTGATATTCCTTGGCTGCTAACTTGACAGCCCTGATTCCCTCCCCCCCACCCCCACGCTTCTGGAGAGAAGTTGCCACAGTTTGGCTCCAATTGGCCGGTGTCACAGTCCCCTGGAGAGCAGGGGTGATCTAGGCTGTGTGTGCAGAGATATGCCCTGGTGCCTGTGGGCAGGTTAATGTACCTTTATGGCTCCCTTTTTGTCTATTTCCCTATCTCCTTGCCTTTCAAAGTTGCAGTGTTTCCTGCCCACGGAAAAACTGGAATTTTTTGAGGGTCCACGTTGTACTAAGGTGTTTAAACTGGCACCATGTTTGAGCAGAAGAGAGACCGTTTGTCCGAAATTTGTGGTCATTGTCACCCTCTGAATTGGCGAGTCGACTGGCCTATTGAATTCCCAGCTTCAGTGTGTTGGCTGGTCCGTTGACTGGGCTGAGCTCGAGTCGTATCCCATCCTGTCTTGTCAATTTGAGAGTGTAACAATATCTGCGTCTTCGTGTCTGCGTCCCCTGAATTGTAATCAGTCGCCTTCAGTCGAATGGGAATCTAAACCGGCGTAGGAATATGCATGACATATGAGTCATGAATGAACAGCCAAACAGCGCAGACTTCAGTGAGGCGGCAGGCCGGGCGTTTATCTATCGTTCATGCTTTGTTGTTGTTTCCGGACACAAAGCAGATCTCATCCATTATGGTTCCTTTTTCTGCCGTGCGAAGATCTACTCAATAAAAATTAGATTTCCATAACCTGTTATAGTTGACCACTGACCCTCTGCTTAAAAAGAAACTGTCAGTGGACACGCCTCCCTCTGAATTGCAGGCAATTTGCACCCGCACTCTCCACCTCCCTGCCACTCTGACCTTTACTGCGTTGCACAGCCTCCTCTCACACCTGTGTCCCATCTCCATCAGAGGCCTCGGCTCGGACTCCCGCCCTTTCCACTACGGGACAGTAATTGCCCCCTCCCCCACACTCCCATTAGCAGCTCGGCACAGAGGAGTGCTTTCTGACATCACTGTCGTCTCCACAGACAATGCAGCTGAAGCCCAGGGATCTCTGGGGTCTTTACTGCTAATGGCAACGGAGAATTATCCCTGACGTTTCCGCCCAGTAAACAGAGCGGTGCTCTTAAGCATCTGCAGCTGCTGAGGCACACAGGCTGTTAATGAGGTAGTGCCGACGGGCCAGGCTGCCACTCCTTGATCTCGATCAACCCCCTGTTGATGTTTGTTTGACTGTAAAAGTCCCAAAAATGGAAATGAATCGTACTTTCTTCTCGTCTCTGTCCTGTACCTGTTGACTCTGGCTACATTCACACCTCTAAACGTTTGGCGGTGACTCTCAGGCCTAGAAAGCTGACCCTGTGTGTTTGTGTGCGTTCCTGTCGTGTGCAGGTGGGGCCAGCAGGGTCGCAGTTCGGGCTGCTCGCCTGCCTGTTCGTGGAGCTGTTCCAGGGCTGGCAGATGCTTGAGAAACCCTGGAAGGCCTTCCTGAAGCTGCTGGGCATCGTGCTCTTCCTGTTCCTGTGCGGCATGCTGCCCTGGATCGACAACATTGCGCACATCTTCGGCTTCCTGAGCGGCCTGCTGCTCTCCTTCTCCTTCCTGCCCTACGTCACCTTCGGCTCCTTCGACCAGATACGCAAGCGGGTCCTCATCATCTTCTCCCTGCTGGGCTTCCTGGGGCTGTTCTCCTCGCTCATCGTCTGGTTCTACTTCTACCCCATCCACTGGCACTGGCTGGAGCACCTCACCTGCCTGCCCTTCACCAGCAAGTTCTGCGAGAAGTACGACATCGACCACCTGGTGCACTAGAGCGTGGTGTGTGTCGGCCGATTGGTGCCCCCTTCAAACTTCTAAGCGACACCCTCCCAAACCACCACCTCCTTGTAGGAAATGGGGACCCCCTTCCCTCTGCTCCACCTCTCCCCTGAAGATCACCGTGCTGTGAAAGTCCCGCTATGGACACCTACAGGTCAGCGTGCCAGCCGGCTGTGGTCTAAGTGTGGTTGTTTAGTGTCCAGGTTTTAATCCAGTGTTTGCTGTGAAACTATGCAGCCTGGGGTCCGAACCCAGACAGCCAGGCACCGCCTGAGACCAGCTGCCGGAGCTTGCTGAATACCCTGCCTGGGCTGAGGGGGTATCCATGGAAAGAGCTGTGATTTCTGACTGGGCAATGACCAGCGGCCGGGGCACCTAGGGGCCCCACTGAAGGGAGCAGAGCCACAGCACAGCCCTCTGTTGGGTCGGCCAGGACTCCTGATATACGGACTGACTGCTGGACTGGGTGCAGACTTATTCTTTTGTGAAAAACACTGGAATCCCTCCACTGTAAACACTAATTTTTTATATTTTTTATTTTTTATGTCTCATTTTCATATGCCTACATTGTTTGTTCAGGGAAGCCATAGGTTTATGTGTTTTGGCCTAATTTTCTATCTTACTGTAAACTACAGGTGAAAGCAGAGAGAGAGAGTTGGTTGGTTCTAGTAAGGGATGAAATGTACAAGGTTTTTTGTTGTCATCTGCAGGGGTAGTATTTTACAAGGTTTATTCTTGTAGGTTTTCCATTTTTAAGAGACTTGAGACGTTCCCCTATCCGTCTCTCTCTCTCGGTTCTGTCCTGAGGCTGTGGTGAATCCCAGGTGTCAGGCTTTAAGAGCTGTTGGATCCTCAGGAGTGGCTTCTGAAAGATTATTATGCATTGGTGCCTTAAATCAACATACAACCTAAGAATTGTACCATTTTAATCTCATACTAAACTGTGCATTATGTCCCATCATTTGAATTAGCTTGACAATGAAGAAAGCACTACTTCTGGATTACACACACACACACACACGCACACTTACTCATGCAGTCCGGATGCAGTACAGGCTTCTGTGGTGCAATTTGAATCAAATTCATTTCCTTGCTAGTCCTACTGTTCCCAAAGCTGCAGGGAAGGCACATTGTGTAGATGAGGACGGGAGGGAGGGGGGGTGTACAGAACATTAGCAACAAGGAAAACACATCTGGCGTGTGTGTTTTTTGATGAGTAAATAAAGAAAAGGGAAAAGGAAGGCATTGCTAATTACAGGATGTCATCATAAGGTGCTGAGGGTGTAGATTGTCCTATGCAGAGTTCAGTGGTGGGACATAGGATGCGGGTGGGAGAAATATATTGTGGAGTTTGAGTGTGTAAGTAAGCTACAGTTCCCATTGTTCGTTTTGGGTGGGTGGGGCAAAATCAAACTTATTTTGGTTGTTGTTCATGTGTTTGTTTACTGAGCCACGAACTTAAGTTGTAGCGTTTGGGGCTCTTGTCAGGTTTGTGAAAGGTATAACACTTGCTCATTCTAGTGGTCTGTATTACACAAATGTGTGTGTCGGCTATTTTCCCAACAGAAGGGTGACTTGTGGCCACCAGTCAGCACTGGTTATTGACGCACACTGCTGATGCACACAGTAGGAACAGACCAGTCCCATTGCACAATATCAGTACTCCAGAGCTGCCCAGCCTTTATGTAATGAGCCGGTAATTGGATCAATTAAGTAATCAATTAGTTTCCATTAATTAACACCGGACACACTGTATAGGAATACCGGGCTGGGCTGCTATCTCACGGATCACAATATGGCATTGTTGTGGAGCTAAACGTTTCAGGAGGGAATGGGTTTCTTTTCTGTCAGTTCAGTGTTTAGATTTTTCTCTTCTTTCTTGTGGATTAAAGCCACCAGGCAAGATTTACCATGTTCACCAGATCGACCAGGTTGTTATTGAGACAGAGCTGCAGTGTTTGTCTGCAGCCCCCCTCCCCCAGTGCCGTTTGGGATTACGTTTCTAACCCGGCAGGTGTCTGATTTAAAGCTATAAAAAAAATGACTGTGAAATGGATTAAACCCTAATTGAGGGAGACTGACTTTGAGGGGCTTTGCTTAGTCATTTTCTCCCAGCTGTGCGAGTGCGATTACCCAGGGTGATTTTTACAACAATGAAACCTTTCTAAGATTGTTATTAGGAGACGGCCACACATCAATAGACTCCAGGGGCTGGGGTTAAGTGTCCATTACAGCTCAATAAACTGCCATTGAAGACTTCTCTGCCCACTTTAATACTGCAAGTCGTCTTACTAAATCTGAATGTGTTTTTTCTTGTTACTCCTGTGTACCCGATACTCTGTCCAATCAGAACTATGCCTTCATGCCTTTGAGTTTGCCTTGAATATTTGTAAAACTTTCAGGAAATGGAGGGGGAATAGTGTCTATTATTTATTGACATTAAAACAACTGTTTAAAAATGAAATGTTTACTTGTACTAAAAATATATTTTTGTGCTGCATATTTTGATATGTCGAGAACACTCCTTTGTACGTTTTAAAACAATCTTGCATTTTATCTTTGAAATAAATTAATTTACAATCACTAAACGGCATCACATGTTTTGCATTCTGTTTTTTTGACTTCTCCAAATATATCTATTCCCTGTGTTGTTACCCAAATTTACGGTGTCGAAATAGTGTGGAATCCTACACAACTGATAGGTGACTTTCTATTCACACCTACTTATAGCCTGGAGACATGGCTGGGGGGAATATACAGCCAAGTCTGATATAAGTCTGATAGTATGTATGTTGTGGGGAGGGGGTTATGAAAGTCCTTGGAGGCTTGAAGCATTGGAGTTGCCCCCTGCTGTCCCAAAGGGAAAAACAGTCATAGAAATACAGAAAATGTTGAAACATAAATTAATTTATTTTTCTTAAAATTACAAACAAACAAGCAAACCAAAAGAAAAGATGGAAGGATGTAAAAAGTCCTAGTTGTCTAGATTCAAAGGAAGATTAAAGGGTGAAGGAAGGTTTTGGCTCTGGAAGGCACAGCTGTGACATTGCTGTTGAGGGGGATGTGCGCCCCTCTCTGGCTCCTTACATTCGGGGTCCAATGAGAACTGGGCAGGTACCAGCAGGCCCCCCTTAGGGTAGAGAACATTTACTCAACAGCTGCATTAAAGGCTGCCCAATTGGACGGGCTTTGGGCCTCTTGTCTTTCAGTATCATGTAGTTATGTGCGCCAACAGAGTCTTAGAATTTGGTCTCTGGTTCATAAATGTTTAATTTTGGTCCCACGTTAAGTGGCGTTCTTCACCGGGAGCAGCTCTGAGGCGAGATCTCTGTTGGCGGAGGTCACCCAGTCTGAAAGCAGCCCGAGAAGTTTAAATACAGCGTTACAATTAATGCCCTCTAATGGAGATACTGCCGAGCTCTAAATCCCCGCAGCCCGTGACGTCACCTGGGACTTGGGCAGCCTGTGAGGTGATTGTCCCCATCCCAGAGTCCCCTGCAGAGCCAGGCCATGCACTGCCATGCCGGTCCAACACAGAAGGGGAGACCTCTAAGGAGTCTGACAGAGCTTTTTTTTTTTTTTTTTTTTTACTTTTTACAGTTTGTTTTATTTTATTTTGTTTATTTCGTACAGAACACATCCAAGTTTCAAGAGGGGAGAATGGGTGAATAGAAAAGCAGACAAAGTAGCACCAACCAAGAAAGCAAGCAGCAACTCGGACCTGCTCGGCCCTAAACCTGTCATCGAGTACGACTTAACAGCTGCCAATGCTTTCTAAGGCAAAAGTACAGAAAACACATAAAAAGAAACCATAAAGAGCAACAGTGATAGAAAAAGAAAGAGTCCAATTTCACTTGCAAAACAACAGAAGGCATGGGAATGTCCTCGTCCCTTCCAGCTCTTTGCACTTGGATCACAAGAGACCACAGTAAAAGGGGTGTCAAGTTGATTCTTTTTTAATGCTTGCAGCAGAGATACACAGCTTGAACAGCTACAGTATGTTAACATTAAAGACACAAGCTTGCCACCTCTGCTAGAGGACCGCAGTCCAAAACCCCCAACTCCTTCTGCGACACCAGACCCGCGGTTATCATATGGGGGGAGGGGAGGGCCTTGGGAGGCTGCTATTTGTTTGAATCTGCCATAACTCCATCCCAAATTCTCTGGTGGTCGCACTGACTTGGAGCCTTAAAGTCTCAAACTCTTAAACACAAGGATATTGGCGTTGTTATAAAAATAAAATTAAGTCAATAAAAACGTGAAAAAATAATAATTTCATATAGTATTTGCTTTTTCTGCATATAAAAACCTAAAACTATGAATTGTTGTTCATGTTTTCTTGTTTTTTTTTCATTTCCTTTTATTAAATGGAAACTAGACTTGTAAAACTGGGTGCTGCCATAGCTCTGCCATGGGTTAAAACCAACTGGTGAGAACTAAAACGTGTGAGTTTCCAGACTGAAAAGGAACCTCTCTCTCTCTCTCTCTCTCTCTCTCTCTCTCCACTGAGGAGGGGGCAGAGGGCTGCATTCTTGTCCCTGATTGGCCTACAAAACCTACAGCTGCAGCTCAGCGACGAACACTACTTTGACACTGAAAAAACACATCTAGCCTCATCCTGTCATGAACTATGCTGTGCTACTGCTACGCCAGCAACTGCCAACAACAACAACAACGACACAAGCTGCCCAGGGGACCCCTAAAAGAGACACGGAGGCTTACTGCATTGCCTGAGGAAAAGCACAAGCAGGCGGATGAGCAGGCGGGCAGATGATTGGCGGGGCAGCCCTGTTCCCCCGCTGCTGGGGGTCCTAACAGCCGCTGTTGCGCCGCATGAAAGCGTGGCCCCTCACTGGGTACTGCATCTCGGTGAAGGTCAGGGGTCCCACGGTGATCTCGGAGGGGCCCTGCACCTTGAAGCCCGATTTCTGGTAGAAGGGCACCAGGAAGTCCTCACACATGAGCACGGCGCGGCGCACGTAGGGCAGGCAGCGCAAGTACTGCAGGTAGCGCCACATCAGGATGGAGCCCTTGCCCTGCTGCCGGAAGGTGCGGTGCACGGCCAGGACGTGGATGTGCACGGTGCTGCCGTGGGGCTTGTGCAGGGTCAGCGCGTCCTGCAGGGGAACACACAAACACACACTGTTAACCTTCTACAACTCAGTATGATGTCTTCAGCCCAAGACATTCAACAGGCCTGGCCACAATACCGAATCCCAGTTTACCAGTATGTGACATACATGCTGAGCTGGGCTCCCAAGGGTTAAACAGATGTAGGAACACAGGCGAGAAGTCACAATAAAACAGACGCACAGGGACACACGGACACTCACACAGACGCACACGGACACATACACGGACATGAACTCTCACACTGACACACAGGGACACACTTACATACACTGACAATCACATGGACAGTCACAAACACGGTCACTCACACTGGCTGCAAAATTACTCTCTGCGTAGCTGTGACTTACAAGGGTGAGCTTCTCCTGATCCCACAGTGACCCGATGATGAAGGCCACCAGCCGGCCTTCCTCGAACCAGCCCAGCGACAGCTCTGGGCACAGGGTCAGGAAGTGGCGCACCTCGTCCAGGTGCAGGGGGCACTCTCCAGACACCGAGATGAATGCTGAGAGGGAGAGAGAGAGGGAGAGAGACAGAGAGAGAGATGAAGAGGATCTCTACACGACTGGGGACTCAACGCTGCCTGTGAAAGCCTCCTGCAGAAGCACTGTGAAGCACCCACTCCAATTAACTTCAATTAAAACTCACTTGTATTTATTGTATTTAAGAGGTATCATCTATAACTCGTGCTATTGTGGCATCCTCTTCACCACATAAATCAGCATTACAAAGTCCTGATCACTCCCAGAAATCGACCCACAGGTTTTAAATCCATCCCTGTCAGATTTTACCGTGCAGTGCAAAGACCACGCATCTCTGATGGCCGCCTCTATCGGTCTGTTACTCGTTTGTTGTGTGTGCTGGTCGGATGAGGTCTTACCTTCTCTCTCGATCTCGAACACGCTGATGGCGTCCTCGGGGCTCAGGCACCGGAACTCGCTGGCGGGCAGAGTGTGCCTGCGCTGCCGCCCGGGGGAGATGGGCGACCGCAGGTGGGTGGGCTTGAGGAAGGGCAGGGCGCTCAACACAGACATGTTGCACGGCCTGGGTCTCACGCAAAGGTTTGTGTCTCTTGTTTCTCTCCTATATTGTTCTTCTCTCCCCGTTGTTGTCTTTGACTTGAGCAACTTCTGCAGACCTCTCTTTCAGTGAATCCGTGCCAGGCCGCGCTGTGGAGAAGAAAGAGGGACAGTGCTTGGGTGAGTGAGGACAGTCCCATATTTATACCCCTGCTGTCCCGCAATTTGAAATCCATTAAGTCCTGCTCGTCATTACTTCACACCGGGTGACATATTGCTTCTGTAAGTGTAATCCGTACGAGCACATTTGCATTTGAATCGGCTGCTGTTTGGCAAAGCGAGAGAAAACCAAATTGCAGTGAACTTAACTCAGGGTCATTTCATTCAAACATTTGATTGTTAAAATGGGTAAAAACAAACAGTTTATTTAAAGCATTAGCTCTGGTAAATGATGGTCATTGTATCCAGTTAATCACAGCAGCAGTGACATCAATGTATTTAACCGATTACACTGTATAGGTCTATAAAAGACACGGAGAATACAAATAAATATCAATCAAAGGCAAACTGCATTCAAGAAAGTTTAAAAAACTGCCACTTCATAGCTGTTTGTTATAATTATTTCTAAATCTAGTGTTATAGAAATATTGATTAATGGTTGTTTGGCTTGGCCTCAACCCAAGTAAAGAAAAGATTTAAAAAAAAAAGGTTTCTGATGCCACAAACGTACTAAAGAACCTGAACCAATGTCAGTGTTAAGAATAAATACATTACAGTGAAATAGCCAGGGAGAAAATGTAATTTCTCAACACCCAGACGTGGTTTTAAACAAGCTTCAGGAGGTTTGCATTAATAAACCATGACAGAAGTTTGCAGTGTCCCTGTAATGGAAGAAGAGAGTCCACCAGCCACCCACAATCTCCACGGTGGCCGACGCACTGATCGACGCACTGGCCGCCGTTCACATGTTGCTGGCACTGCCCTGGCCGGACAGGTGGTGGTCTGTGAAATGTGTTCATTCACATTAAGACCATCTTTTTTATGATACCGATCAGTCTTTATTGCCAGTCTGTGAAATAAAGAATGCACTTACCTGTGAAAACAATCGGAAGCTGATTGCTATAATGATGATCTGCAGTAAGACTCCTGGGAAAGATAGTGAATGGGTTGGTGCTCCTCTCTCCCAAGACCAGTGTGTTAAGAGGCTTCCCTGCTTCTCGCACATAAATAAGAACCCCTGCGACCGTCACGTGGGGGATTTAAACTTCGGAGTCTGTGCAGGCTGGCCAGGGTAGTGTGTGTGTGTGTGTGCGTGCGTGTGCGTATGTGTGTGTGTGTGTGTGTGTGTGTGAGTGGTGTGTGTGTGTGTGTATGAGTGGTGTGTGCATGAGTGGGTGTGTGTGTGTGTGTGTGTGCGTGTGCGTGTGTATGTGTGAGTGGTGTGTGTATGTGTGTGAGTGGTGTGTGTGCGTGTGTGTGTGTATGTGTGTGTGTGTGTGTGTGTGTGTGTGTGTGTGTGTGTGAGTGGTGTGTGCGTGAGTGGGTGTGTGTGTGTGCCAAAGTTAGATGCTAATGTTAGACTCACAGTCACTGTTTTCAACAAACTTAAACTGTCCTTACTGTAAATCCGGTCAATGCAAAATACTGACAGGGCGCCTCGCCAGTTTACAGTAAGGAGGAGTGAGTCATGGTGCCACCGTCACACCACAGTAACCCCACAGAAACACATTTATGTATATATGTATGTATGTATGTATATATGTATGTATTTATGCATGTATGTATTTATTCACTGTAGTTTTAAGTAGTTTTAAGTAGTTAAGTAGTTTTACTTCTGCTTGGATTTTATTCTTGTGGAGTTATGACATAGTCCATTATGAGTCAGTATCTTTATAATGAAATATAATAAAGCCTTATGGAAGATTATTAAGCAATAAAACCTTCCAAAAGGCAACAAAGATGAACAATGACATTATAATTAAATACTGTAAACACATCCCAGGCTTGTGTACACTAAGCATGCTACAATCTAAAGGGTGAATAAATAAACACATATACACACATAAACAATTAAATGTAAACCAAGTAATAAGTTATATATGTCATAGCCTACATGGAATCAATATTGATGGCTGCTTGATGACCTTATTATTATTTTTTTATCTTACGTTAGAAATTAAATTATTCATGTACACGAGAAATAAAATACACATTTGGAAGCGTCAGAAGAAGATATTTAAAATATTTGGGATAAAATTGTGGGTGAACACACACACACACACACACACACACACACACATAAACATAATGGAAATTATGTAATTCATATTAACTTAATCATGGGAAACCAATAACGTTGTCAAAATAACTATGTATTAAAAAATGAACTGTACAAAGAATGAATAACTAAGTATTAATAATTAATATGCACATGCAGTCTACCTGGTGCTTTATGACTGTACTCGCAGTGACCGGATTCACGGGCGCTGTGCGCAGGCGCCGATCCTCCTATTAGAACATGAGAAAGTGTCCCATCGTTTGGTGTCCATTAATAACCGAGTGTTTTTAAATGACTGGATAGTTATTAACCGAAAAATTACGGTACCGTTTTTTAACGGCTGAGGCCAATCCTATAGTTTTGGCCCAGGCATTAGAATCGTCCCATTTGAGAATAAAATACTTAATCAACTATTTTTACTGTTCAAATGTCATATCAGTCTTCTTGGTCCCACTTTAAAATAAGGTGGTGTGATTCCTCATTAATTAATAATGCATACCACATGAATATGTCATGCACTGCATCTGATGTGGGTGTTAATGGCGTGTATAATGTGCTCAACGGCAGAGCTCAGATGAAGTGCATGGCATAGCCATGAGCTCATCCTGCTGTGTGCATACAGGAACTCACCAGAAATCACACCACCTTGTGTTAAAGTGCAATCAGTCGTCGCTGTACTACAACCATCCTGTCACAAAGAAAGCTCAGTAAAGAAGGTGTACACATTTCACAAACAGGACGATTCTGCCATCTTGTGGTGCGGCAAGAAGTGTTATTGCTGTGCGGACCCTTGTTCTTAATAAGATAGATAACCTTCTAAAACACAGAATGATTAAAACCTTGTAAACATTGCTCAAATTACTAAGACACCACAATCATTTAAAATATTCCATTTACTGTGGTAAAAACAGTTGCCTACATGTTTTTAGCCATCATTGTACAATATTATAACTACATTATTACCACGATGTTAGCATGTTTTTGTCATATTTGGATAATGATTTTAACACGTTTTCTCATGTGTCAACACATTTTACTATTATTTTCCCGTATTTTAACCATTGGTTTTACCATTGTATTACCATAGTTTTACCATATTTACATAATGATTTAACTCAATTTGACAAGGCTACACCATACACATGTTTTACCACATATTACCATGTATTTACCATTGTACACCACAGTGCACTTTTCCAAATGTAATATAGTTTTTACCATGGTAAACTATACTTTACCAAGCTAAGCTAATCCACACCATACACTCGACTTTACTGTTTTTTTACCACAGTATACCACACTGGAACTTACTCTTGTAGGGGACAAGTGTCATAATGTAATATTTAGCCCATCGTCCCGTAGGACATTTTTTTGTTCCCTTAGGACAGTGGTTTACAAACCGGTCCTGGAGTACTCCCTGCCCTGCTGGTTTTTGTTCCAACTGAGGTCTTAATTGCTTATTTGTATCCTTAATTGACCTAACAAAGCAATATACCATTCAATTAAGTAATTAAGACCTAGGTTGGATCAGAAACCAGCAGGACAGGGGGGCCTCCAGGACCGGTTTGAAGGAGACTTTTACGCTTCTGCCACATTGTAGCTTTTCCTATTGGGGGTCGCATTTTCATTGGCCTATAAAAACGTTATGATGTAAATGGTAACTTGTAATTGGTCTTGGGAGGTATTTCCACTTGATGATCATATATGAATAGTTATTATTAATTAAAGATGAATTTGTTTAAGTTCATTTCGATCACGTTAAAGCGCTACAAGGCACTTTGAAACACGCCTGCCCGTCTACCGTAAAGAAGCACCAATGAGCGCAAAGCTGGAAAGGCAGGGACAGCGCCGGTGAAAATGCAACTTGTGCATTGAAATAATGACATCTTAGTAGAAAATACACAGTATAAGATCGCATGACTCGGGATTTAGGATTGAGAACAAAACAGCCATACTAACAATTTAATACACCGACCTAGCTGTGGGATTTTCTCATTTGAATTGGCCTACTGTGCAGTGAATATGATTGTTGCTTTTATATCACTGCTACTAATGATGATAGTTAGAGCAATAGTAATAAAGTACTGGATAATTAATAATGTTTGTATATAACAATCATAACAGCAGTAAGACGAGTAATATTGCTGGCGTGCGCCTGTGCTGTGTGCATTACGGTGAGGGAGGCCTCTCACGGCGCGGCTGTTGCGTCGCCTCACGCAGCGCTCGACGTGCCGACGTAAACACGTGCGGTCCCTGTTACAGGTTTCTCTTTCTCTTTTTTCTCCTCCTCCATCCCCCTCTCTCATCCTCGGTCCCTGACAACAGCAGAGATGGCGGAACCCGGAGCAGAAGCGGCCGCAGCAGCAGCATCCTCCTCCTCTCCCACCCCGGCTCTCTCCCCTGCGGTGAGCCCCGGCTCCGAGCCCCCGTCGCAGGCGCTCTCCCCCTCAGCCGGCGGGTCGCAGCGGCTGCTCTTCACCCACGACCTGGTGTCGGGCCGGTATCGCGGCTCGGTCCGGTTCGGCCTGGTCCGGCTGATCCACGGCGAGGAAGACTTCGACTCCGACTCGGACATGGACGGAGACGCGGACGGTGGAGGCGGCGGCGGAGGAGGGGGCGGCTGCGGCAATTGTGGCGCTGTCGCCGGCAGCTCGGACACGGAGAGCGGGGCGGCGGACGCCAGGGCCCGGCCCCTGGGCAGAGGCTATGTGCGCGTACAGTGGTACCCCGAGGGTGGCAAGCAAGACATCCGGGAGACGAAGGTAATTCTCCCCGTGAGAGACCGGTCATCGCCCGTAGTGCGCGCCTGTATAGAGACCCCGCGGTGTATCGCCCATTCCCGTCCTCGGAGCGGCAGCTGCGATATTGTTAATGCAGCGCTGGGGAATGGGGGGCTGTGTTGAAAATGGTGCTGTAAAGCGAAAAAAAAGAGCAAAACGCAACGCCAGGTCGTGTGCACGCTGCCAGTGCTGCGGGTGTGTCGGCTGGGCAGGACTGGGGCAGGACTGGGGCAGGACTGGGGCACAACACACCCCGTGCTGCGTCCAGTGAAGGCTTACGCATTTCAGCCGCTTCTCTATGCCAGCGCGTTTGGAGCAGATCACTCTATTTATCGGTTTATTTGTGCTTTATTGAGTGTTACACAATAAGGCAAAGCTGGGCGTCTTGTATGTTTCTCCTTTCGCGCGACTGCTGAAGTTGACAGAGACGTCTAATTTATACTCCGGTGCAAGGATAGCATGTGGGTATCGGATCGCTTAATTAGGTGTCGCGACACAAAGGCGGTAATAATGAGATGATTTTGGCTCACGGGCCCGGTGAGGCGGCGTAATCACTGACGAGATCGTCACCGAAAATGTATCCTTTTTAATTGATGTTTTTAACGAGACGACACGGACAGAAAAGCTCGCCAGAGAGCAGCGGCTCAGGAGACCTCTGGTCTTAAACGAGGCCCCTTCCCTTTGCAGCATCTTTCACACACCTTGAAGTAGAACAATGGTTGCAAGGCAATGCAGGGGCTAGGCATGCCTGTGCTAAACACGGTATTGACAAAGTGTGGCTCTGCTGCAGTGCAAAACACACTGAGCTCACAGGGGCACGTCCAGAACAGAACTGCACAAAAGAATGACTGAATGTGGTTCCAGAACACCCTTTCACATTCATGTGTCCCCCTTCTCTCTTTCTCCCTCTGTCTCTAGGGTAAATTGAAAGGTCTTTCTGTCAGTCAGCTGCTGCCTGAGCTGAACATTGTCCATAATTTCACTGGGTTGCAGGCTATGGCTTACTCGTGTTGAGAAAGGCGGATCCCAGTTTTGAAAGTCCTGGGGAGTTGTCACAGAGTCCAGCACTGCCGCTCTCGCTGTGTGTGAACTGACCCTGGTAGCGGACCTAATAATACTGTACACAAATCCTGCTGGAAATATATCCACACTTAAACACGGCAACACTGATCAGTGCCTGTACACGGTCCAAGGAGGGATTTGTCTCTTGCATGCATGAAACAAGCTCATGCAAATTGATATATTTTTTCAGTAAAATCAGGTTTTTTTTTTTAGTTTTTTTTGGGGGGGGGGGGGGGGTTATGTCAAACCGTGCTTCTGTTGGTTTCTTTCCTGTGATGTTCTGTGAAGTGTTCATCACAAAAAGAATCGCAAGGAGGTCAATGAGAGTTTATACTGGAATTAGACAGGATAAAAGCTGTACATCGCATTCCTGCTTGTGTTGGGTTGCATGTGTTGATCGGCACGGGACTGTTTGTGTCAGTGCGATGAAATAGCCTCATCGGTGCTGTGCTGAGTTGGACTGAAGTGGGACAGATGTGAGACCCATCCCAGCTTTTTCGCACGTTCATAAAATACGGTTTCTGTGCAGCTGTGCATTTTGCAGGTTTTGGTTTTTGAATCCAGTGGAGGCTGCATGAAGCAAACCAGGGTACAGTAGCATTAATCTGAACATCTGGACCGCAGTAGCTGGCTGTGTCAGGTGAGGTCACCTGTGCACTGACGCTCTGACCAGGCCAGAGGATTCACGTCCCTTTGACATTTCCTGTCTACCAGTTGTGGCATTTGTTTAAATTCCTTTCGGAGTCAGCAAAACTTTTTTTTCTCTCTCCCCCGAAAGACATTTTGACATTTTTCCTACTGATAAGTCTGTTGGGAGGTCGAGGTGAACGTCTCTATTGGCTGAGGCAGTGGTGGTTAAACAGGTGGTGTGGAGCAAGCCAGGCCTTCACAGACTTCACAGACAGACCGTCAGAGTCCTCCGCAAACACCGCAAAACAGCCTTGTGGAATATTATCTTGGGGCTAATGGACCTATCGGGCTGGCCGGCTTTCAACTTCCCTGCCAGTCCAGCCAGTGCTCTTATGAAGAGTCCATTTACTTTATAATATCATTCTCTTCCCCTCAGCATCTCACCTTTTGACATTCATGTGCTTGTTAGTTTAGTTTGTTTTATTGTTTTTAGTTTTTCCTTTCTTCCAGGAAAATCTATACATTTCCAGTTGTGCAGGAGTAATCAATCAATCAATCAATCAATCAATCAATCACTACCTTGGATAAAGACCAGAATCGAATGCAGGGAGTTAGTCATGTACCCTGGGACAGTTGATTCAGTTTGAAAAGCTGAAGATCATGCACTAGTATTTATTTCTCACTGGGCGCTCTTCCTCTGCCGTTGTTCGCTTGTTCCCTGTAAGTGGAACGACTAAAGGAAATGTTTGTGGTTCTACAGTTCAGGGTTTCTTCTCGGCACTGGAGTTAACGGTGGCCTGAAACGTGAAGGACAACCACCTGCTGTCTCTTTCTGCATGCAGGGAGACGTGTCCTTGGTAGTAGAATAATGAAGAGGCCTAAATATAACATCCAGCCTATATTGAAAAGGGTGAAGCCACAACTTTGGGTTTCATTGTAACAAGGCAGAACTGAAAAACAAAACAAGACAAACAAAACGGCATGAAGTCTGTCTGCACATTCACCCTTGTTGTCTCTTGGCTGACTAGTTCGCACAGTCTACGGGTTCTGCCGATGCCCTGGGATTCACTGGTGAAATGAAGCGATGCACAGCCTTCTCTGGACGCACCGTGCCTGCATCTCTCACGCAGCCGATCACAGCGATTGTTTCAGCCCTCCATCAAAGAAAACGATGAGATGTGATTCTTGAAACTCTGGGTTGATGTGTGTCTTGATTCTGCAAGATGGAGTTTTGAATCATTGCATTGCAGGTTATCAGCCGGTTTTCTGTGTGGTTATTTAAAAGTTTGTTGGGTGGTTTGATGCTAGGTGGCCTACTTGAAAGATTTAGGGCAAGCAGAAACTTTTTTTTTCTTTCTCTCCCACTCTCTCTGATTAACACTTTCTGTGCTTTGACACTTCTGTAGTACAATCTAGCGCTGACAAGAGACCGAACGCACACATCCATTGTGTAGGATTCTGTCTTCATTCCTTAAAGTCGGTCACACTGCATGAGTTTGCATGAATGTTTATGCAAACATATAAGCTCTGAAAGTTGGCATTTCTGGTTTCAAAGCTGAAGACTTGGGGTCAGTTACATAACTTATTCAATACTTAAGGGAGTTTATTAAACGTGGTAATTTTACCCCTAGATTATATACCTTCATGTGTAAAGGCATTACAACCCCAACCCCCCAAATAAAACCTAAAACACAAAGGGGAAAACTATCCGGACACCGCACTTCTGTTGTTCTGAGCAACATTCATGTGAGCTCTGTTCCCTATTCTGTAGATTGTTAGTCTCAGGTTGTCTGTTTCGAATTTGACGTCTCCAGGTGTTGTGGGTTTCGGTGCCTCATGTCGCTGGGGGCAGGATGCAGGTGCATCATTTTGTTCTGGACTTCTGCTCTCGAGCTGAATCAAAGGCTCTAACTGTCTTGCCTTATGAAACCACAGACTCTTTTACCACAGTATTGTCTAATGTACCACACTGATATTGAAAATAAAGACGGTGTTACGCACACACATGCAGACGTGTCTTAGAACTTGACAGTTGACACTCCTGTCTGCTGGTTTTTGGGGCCTTTGTAAAGGAGGAGGAGAGTGGGTAGTGTGTGTGTGTGTTTGGGGGGGGGGGGGAGGGCCGTGTTAATGTGCCGGTGGAGGGCAGGTGGTGACAGACGACCATAAGAGCTCTTATGAGGTCTCCTTCATTAAACGCATCTCTCTGACAGGGAGCGGTGATGCCTGTGCTGTCCTGTCCTCCTGGGTGTTCTTAATTACTGGGAGCTGTTGAGGCCGCCCCTAGCTGGTAACCTCAGCAGCTGATTGAGACGGGGCAGATGGTCCTTATGCATAATGAGCCGCCTTCGTCCTTGATAAATAATGGATCTTTTGACTTCTTCCTTGGTTTCTCCTCCTCCACTTGGTCTCCTTGCATCTGCAGTTCCAATAAAACACGTTCGTTTTGAGATTGATATATTATCTGATTTATTTTGAGTTGTTGTTGGTATCATTATTATTGTCATTATTATTCCAGAGTTTAACTCGGCCTTCTTGTTGGGTCCTTGTTTGTGTGGCATTAGTCGTGGATGTGCTGGTAGGACGCGGTGGTACAGAATTAGATTCCTCTCACAGGCCAATTCTGATGAGTCAATTAGGTAGACGTGTTGCACATCATACGCCACGGCACACATGACATCCACGCAGATCTACACACGCTCCTCAAATCGTCCTCTGTATGCATACGGCAGAAAATCCTGACACTGCAAATCCCGAAACACGTCATAATGATAGATCGTGTAAAAGCCAATCAGAGAAAGGGATTGACATGAAATTGCGTGGGCCTGAAATCTAGAGTTTTTTTCCATCTACAATCTGGAACCCTGAGCTTAGACTCCAGGGAGAAACTTCTCTCACAACTCCAGTCTTGCTTCTTCATCTCACTGACACATTTGCATTAAAATGCTCGAACGCCAGTTTTGAGCTGTAGTCACAGCGTCTTCAGCAAAAAGGTGCTTATTCACTGCAGCTGACTTATTAGGCTGGCGGTGTCCGGCCAGCTGCAATGAATGGATAAAACCGTGGGCGTGGACAGAGCCGTGCGAGGTGAGCAATGGGACTCATCCATCAGTCTCCCGTCATGATTGCTGGTCGTTAACTGCGCGCTTATGTACTGACTTGATACAGGGAGTGAGTGCGTCTCCGATGCCGTGTGGCGGCTCCTCGGCTTGTGTTCTCCCACGGTTGCAGTGTGGGACATCTTTGAGCTGTACTGAGTTAATTGATTAGCTAGTTTGATTTACCCCCTCTTTTAAGTCAGTCACATAGTGGCACTTAGTTATGTATATATATTATATGTATATAACTCATTGTAACCAATCTAATTCCCAGTTAACAAAGTTTCAGCAGTCATCATCTGTTGGAATTTGTTGTTGGAAGAAGTCTGCGTAGTTTAGTTTGTTAAAAGTAATCTATTTAAAAGCACTAGTTCCATTTTTAAGAATTGCAGGTCTGATTTTCAAATCTTATGATGCGCCAGAAGATAAAACTGCCCAACAAAGAATGACCTAGAAGTCAAGTTTTAGAGTAAAGCACACCTAACCATGTTATTTGAGTGCTTTGTTTTGTCCAAATCTGAAGCACATTTTGAACCTTTAGATTCCCATATATATACACCGATCAGCCATAACATTACGACCACCTGCCTAATATTGTGTAGGTCCCCCTTTTGCCACCAAAACAGCCTGACCCGTCGAGGCATGGACTCCACTAGACCTCTGAAGGTGTGCTGTGGTATCTGGCACCAAGACGTTAGCAGCAGATCCTTTAAGTCCTGTAAGTTGCGAGGTGGGACCTCCATCGATCGGACTTGTTTGTCCAGCACATCCCACAGATGCTCGATTGGGTTGAGATCTGGGGAATTTGGGGGCCAAGTCGACACCTTGAACTCATGATTCATCAGACCAGGCCACCTTCTATTGCTCCGTGGTCCAGTTCTGATGCTCACGTCCCCATTGTAGGTGCTTTCGGCAGCGGACAGGGGTCAGCATGGGCACCCTGACTGGTCTGCGGCTACGCAGCCCCATACGCAACAAACTGCGATGCACTGTGTGTTCTGACACCTTTCTATCAGAACCAGCATTCACTTTTAGCAATTTGAGGACAAAATGTTCACTTGCTCCCTAATGTATCCCACCCACTGACAGGTGCCATGATAACAAGATTATCAGTGTTCTTTACTTCACCTGGTCATAATGTTATGGCTGATCGGTGTATATCTTTTTTTTCATTATTCGTTAAGTCTCCAACCAGTTCTGTAAGGTCTCACACTCTCCTGGACTGTCTTGGGTAGCCCTGCATTCCCCGGGTGAGTGCTGGCCGCTGCCGCCGGCACCACGGCACTGTGCAGCAAGGACACCGGATGTCGTGTAGAAAGCAGCCCATATTAAACCAGTAGGTGCAGCTGCAGCCTGTGTGCTTGAGCTGAACGAGTCTGTGGTAGCCAGGGCCAGCCAGATGTTTTCTCAAAGACTTGGAGAGTCCCTTTGTTGTAGGCCAGGCCCAAGTGCAGCTCTGGTGAGTGAGCATTGGGTTTCAGCGGACGGGAAAACCTTCACGAAGCCTTGTCCCCTGGGAGGGAACAGCAGACTTGGCTAGAAGTGATGTGAGGGGGAGAAATTACACTTCTTTTCAGGGTAATATATACGGTGCGGTAGTGCCAACACCCAGTAGAGGACGGATCCTTGGAAGCTGCCAGTGTATGAATTTACAGCCGGTAATTGTGGCGCTGATGGAAACCAAGTGGATTTGGTTTGCATTGCTCGGGACACCCAGTAGAGTTTTTCATCTCTGGTTCAAAGTAGCGTCTCTTTGCCGCTTTGAATTTGAAGATTCTCACACTATGACCTGAGCAAGAAGCAGGAAGCAATTATCGAAATTCAAATCCAGAAAATCACTGGGGCTTGTTTAATCACGGATTCCTATCAAAATCAAATGCACTAATGAGTATTCCTTCCACACCCAAACTAATTCTACACTGGTCCCCAAACCTAATTCAGGAGTTCGTCTCAGCCTGTTCTTTTTTAAAACGGAAATGTTTTGATTGTGATGCTTAACAGCGCCACTCAGTTTGTGTCCCCCGGGGCCTGGGAACCAGCGCTGTGGACACTGACCGTACAGCGGACCCGACTCAGACGGGACACAGCAGGGGCTTCTGGGAGTGATGGGGTGTTGGCTGTAATCTCAGTTGGGTAGCAGTAGTATTTAAGTCCGCTTTAAGTGGGGTCTGTTAATGCTACAGACGTTTTGTACTTTTCTTTTTTTTTTTTTTTTCATTTTATTTTAGAAATGGAGTTGATGTTCTTTCACACCTCCGCAAGTGCAATTCAGAACTTGACCGGCTCTCTGTCCATTGCAGTGTAGATTTTGAGAGGGTCCACACACCAGGAAAACCAAAACCAAATGCTCTCTAATCATTCAATCAGTTTATGTAATCAAAAGTAATCCAGCTGGAAAGACTTTCGAGGATCTGGCATCCCCCGTCTCCCAAGCTGTATGCCGTGAATGCCTTCGTGAATTCCCCAAACATCTCCAAGTATGATTCATAAAGTGTCTCCTAACTCAGGGTGATCAATGGGACTGCATTGGAGAGGCAGAACCGCAGATTTGGATTCGTTTTCTGTCGAGAACTGACAGCCAGCTCTCTCTGATAATGTGTTTTGCCGAGTTGCATGTTTATGAAATGGGTGGCAGACAGAGACAGAGAGAGCAACAAAACGGCAGACAAAAAAGAAAGGTGGTGTTGTTTTTTTTAGTTTTTTTTTTCTTCTGCCGTTTCCCTGAAATTGACATTGTGGAGCGGTGTGGCTCCAGTGGTTTCTCGCTCCAGAAGGCAGTGGACTCTGTGCCACGCCGATGAATGGCCCGCTGGACCGTGGCAGTATTGTCTCCCCAATAGTCAGCTGATGTCATTGTTCAGGCTTTGTGTGTTGCTGTGTGGGGAGGGGGTTGCAGGGCAGGGATTCTGCAGATGTGTTGTTAAAAAGGCTAGTGGGATATGAGTTGAATGCAATTTTTTTTTTTTATTATTAGAGAAACACTGCTCTGTTGCCCTAATCTGTGACAAAGTAAACTTTATGAGAAGTAAGTAGTACGATCATTATAAAGCTGGCAAATTAATGATTGCACTGAAGATGCAGAAACTGCTCCCCCATCCTGAGAACCTGAGAATGAATACGGAAGATTTTTGATCGGCATTGTCTGCCTCATCAGGACAGCCTCTCACACATATCCGAGTTCTGTAATCAAGCGTGTGTCTCTGTCCAAGACGTGCATGTCTGTCTCTTGTGTGTCTGTTCAAGGCATGTGTGTGCGTCTGTCTTTGAATGTCTCTTAGTGAAGGTGAAGATGTTGATATTTTTCGTACATTTTCAAAATGCCTCCTTTGTTGTTATGGTTTTCTGAGGTGTCAATCTCTTAAGCTTTCAGCCCAGAGAGGAAGCGTTAAACCTGTCTGCTGTGCTGTAGCCTGTGCTCAGAATAGGGAGACAGAGGTAGGGGTTTCATAACGTGGAGAAATCCTGCCAGCCTTTATTCTTTTCTTTTAGTTTGTCTGACCTTCTTCAGGGCCTTCAAGTTGTTTTCAGCGAGGTAGAGAGGAATGCAGCCGCAGAACTGGATTCTGTGTTGAATATCATAGCAGAACAGTGTAGCGCGCTCACAGATGTATTGATTTTGTTATTTTCCTCTGACTCCGGGGAGCCATGTTTCAGTCCAGACAGAGCCTGAAACGTGGCCAGATTGAAGAAATGTTGCGCAGTTACATCTTAACCGTGGGGGGAGGATGGCAGATTAGGAACTGTAAAAAATGGTGTGTGTGTGTGTGTATATATACACATACATGAATACAATTTTTTACAGTTATATATGACTAGATTGAACCTGTGTGGGGAAGATAGTGGAATGAATCACGAAGTATTAATAGGTTGGTTGTTTTGGGAAAAATAAAGATAAGACTCCTAGTTACTAATTCAAACTATTTAACAGCCTGTGGATGATTTTCAATTGCCAGCCTCGAATATTTATGGTACTTTACCACTGTTTTTTGTTTCTCTTTCATTGAGCGGTTTTCTTATTAGGACAGAAACAGTGTTAACTTAGTACATTTTTAATGGCCGCGGCCTAGTTTGGCATTGCACGCAGGTCAGACGCCCGGGACCGACTGATGCACGAGAAACGTCGGAGTGCCCCCCACATTGTCCACCTTGCCCTTCGTACAGGAGAATAACTCTGCCGATCATGGCCCACCAGGAGAAGCGCTGTGTCTTGGATTCCTCTCTCTCGATCGTTCTAGACACAGGAGTGAAGGACAGGTTGAGATTGTGACATGGTACCGTCTTATGAATAAATAAATGCATCTCCAGTCTTTTAGGAAAGGGGCTGGGGGAGAAAGGGTTGTGTGGCCTTTTCGCATCACTGCTGCTTCTGGTCTGAGTGGGAACGCTGTGACTCGCGTGCGCTGGATGTGATGCTTGTGACAGCCGGACAGGGCCGTTCTTGTGAGTTGTCAGAAGAGAAACGGATCGAGATCCGGATCGCCGCAGACCCTGCTTCGATGTGACCTTGCTGCGCTGGAGTCGGTAATCGGACATGCAGCCTCGAGTCGGGGCCTTTCAGATAAACGGGCGATGCTATTTATAAGTCACCAGGACACGGAGAAATGCCCCGAAGCTGACAAACCCGCAGGCGGCACTGGAGTGCGTTAGCAGTTAAGATCTCTCAGCTGCCGGTCGGGTGACGGCACCAACAAGTGCCTGATGAAGCTCGTGTCCATGTCATTTGAGACTGGAGAAACGTGGTCAGTCGAGCGCCGAGCTGGTCTCTGGTATTGCTGGTTTGCTCTTGTGTTAGTGTCGGAGCTGGAGGGGAGGTTGTGTTGGAGTCTGGGTTGCAGTAGCGTTTGTTAGCTGATCTGGGGGGGTTTCTCACCGATTTTCCTGTCATGTGTCATTGCTTTTCTTGTGATGTAACTGAATCGGGGTGTAGATTTGTACGGGCCTAGCTTGAAATGTTGGTGTTGGCTACTTCAGGCTAAGACTCATTCATTGCTAGATTTGTGTTACTTGATCATTTGGCTAGAAATTTGATTTTAAAAAGGAAAAGCAGAAACTAGAAAATGCGGAGTTATCAACCAGTTTTAAGAGTAGGTGGTAGAGATTGGGGTGATTCTGTACCAAAGGCAAATAGACAGCATCGCTAGCATAACAGGATGCTTTGAGTGCTGGTAATCCAGAAGCTACACAGACCCGGAGCAGCACGCGCTGTCTACCTCCTGAAAATGCCCGCTTCGAAAGTATTACACATGATAAACATGCAGTTCCCAGTTCAGGAGACTTACTTCTCTGTACCGGCCCCGGTAGAGTAACTTCCCAGGATGCCATAGTCGCCCTGTATGCTGTTATCGCCCCTCCCATTCTCTAACCAGCTCTAGATGTATTCATTAAACTGGGCTAATAGGCCTTAGTCATTCCCTTGAGCTTCCCGCTGTTGTCTCTCATGTACAAACCGTTTCTGAGTAACGTGGGGTGGCAGATGCATGTATTTGGTAACGCTTTTTGGGGGTTGCCAAGTAAACAAGCTCTGATATAACAAAACTGTTTTCATCACCGTTGGGAAAGATGATTAAATATTAATCTGCAAATGCTGTATTTTCTGCATAACACCCCTGGTAGATTACGTCATGACATCTCCAATTAGTATTTATATTTTTTGTGAAAGTTGACAAGGCCAGAGAGCTCCAGTTAAAATTGGAATGTATTTAGTGTGATAGCGTTTTTTGAGCAAGATAAATTTGTTTGTTGTTTACTCCACACTGTTTGGGCCTGAAAGCCCAGAGTTTACTGCATGTGCGAGTGAAATAAATCAATCAATCTAAAGGGATTGTCTTGCAATTAATGTCTGCTGGATGCTGTTGAAGATGCTTTCTGTAGAACCCAATCTGCCCCGTCTCCCAATCCGGACCCACGTGTCTTCTTGCGCACGGCAATACAATAGTGTCATGTAACTGGACGTGCAGGAGGGGGAGGAGAAGGAGGACTGTGGGAGTGCCATCCATGGAAAGACATTGCAGCTTGCTTTGGGCTGCGTTTGATCCATTATTAATGCCCTCACCACCGGGCGCACACTGTCCAGAATGTGTTTTTGTCTCCACTCGGAGGTGGGTGAGAGAGGGAGAGAGAGGATTTAAAAATAAATAAATAACCTCCTGCATCACCAATCCACTCGGACTGTGCAAACTGAGTCATTTCTTACACCTCTGATTTCTGAGAGATCTGCATCAGGCATCCATCAACAACTGCTGAACGGATTTTATATTTAGCAACAACATTTCAGTGTCAGTATTAGAACAGTCCTTTTTTATTTGTTTTTGTATTACATACAGAGAAGGGGGGGTATGGAGAGGGGAGGAGGAATAAAGAGGGAGGTGCATTAACCTGCAGCTCAGACATCGCTGCCGTGCTGGTAATCGGAGTGCACCCTGGCCGATGCCTCGCCATTTACTGGAAGGAGACAAATGTGGGCCGGCAGGCAGGCGAGACGCAGCCCCCCCCCACCATCCCCACACACACACACACACACCAGAGCTGCGCTGAGACACAGCACTGCAGAGCCAGCGAGACCCTCCCAGTCGCCCCGTGCGATACGTTACCGAGTGATACAGGCTCTGTTTAGAAGGGGCAGCAGGGGAATCCTGTCCAGCCACTGTTTTTGTCAACAGGCCTCAGTATTGGGATGCAGAATTAGAGCAAGAGGTTCAGACAGCATTTCCTCCTCCTTCAGTCCCTTGCATCTCTGATCTGTCATCTGAGTGATTTCTCGTCCCATCACGTGCATCCGTGTGTGTGTGTGGACTCTGACTTGGTGCTGCTGTAGACCACCCTCCCTGCTTTGACCCCGAGAACCCCCGTGATTCATGTTTGTTCACCGTCGGCCTTAGTTGGGGGTGGGGGGATGTAAACGGTGTCACGCCTCCAGAAGAGTGCTTGTGTTGTTGACAGAGACTGAGATGTCTAAACAGCAGGTCTGTGCTGATCGATCGATGGTGCGACGGGCCTGGCCAGCTCTCATGAATGAGCTGAAACTAATTCAGGGTTGTAACGGGGCTCGCTTGTGTTCATCTATTTGGTGGCTTGTTTTATTTACTGATGGTGCCTCAGGGCAGGTTTATAATCGGCCTCTCATATAAAATAAAAATGTCTGGTTGTCCAGCAGGACAGGTGCCTTGACATTTTACTTGACATTACCCTAAAAAATGTACCTGCCTGACTTTTCACATGAAGGTTGGGTATGGTTTTAAGCAGTGGTGAAAAAAATGTACCGGAGCGGACCCCTTCAGAGTCTTCGACCTTGGGAGGGAGGGGGACGTTAACTTGCTGAGGAATGCTGAGTGTCAAATATGGTAATCGGAAATTAGAAGACAAACAGAAATCGAGACTCATCAGACCAGGCAACATTTTTCCAGTCTTCAACTGTCCAATTTTGGTGAGCTTGTGCAAATTGTAGCCTCTTTTTCCTATTTGTAGTGGAGATGAGTGGTCCCCGGTGGGGTCTTCTGCTGTTGTAGCCCATCCGCCTCAAGGTTGTACGTGTTGTGGCTTCACAAATGCTTTGCTGCATAGCTCGGTTGTAACGAGTGGTTATTTCAGTCAAAGTTGCTCTTCTATCAGCTTGAATCAGTCGGCCCATTCTCCTCTGACCTCTAGCATCAACAAGGCATTTTCGCCCACAGGACTGCCGCATACTGGATGTTTTTCCCTTTTCACACCATTCTTTGTAAACCCTAGAAATGGTTGTGCGTGAAAATCCCAGTAACTGAGCAGATTGTGAAATACTCAGACCGGCCCGTCTGGCACCAACACCCATGCCACGCTCAAAATTGCTTAAATCACCTTTCTTTCCCATTCAGACATTCAGTTTGGAGTTCAGGAGATTGTCTTGACCAGGACCACACCCCTAAATGCATTGAAGCAACTGCCATGTGATTGGTTGGTTAGATAATTGCATTAATGAGAAATTGAACAGGTGTTCCTAATAATCCTTTAGGTGAGTGTACATCGGACTAATTAGAGTGATCTCAGGACTCGTACACTTTTGTCCTGACGGGGAAAAGTGCTGGATGGAGAAACTTCCCCCGGCGGACATGTAATCTAGCACAGAAGCTGCCTGACAGAATTGGCACGTGGGTCTGGCAGTCGAGCAGTCCCTTGTGTCAGACCATGATAATTGTATCAAGTTGGATCATGTGTTAACTAGTGGGGGGGCGTGGGGGAAGTTAGAATAACGGACAACACCTGTTTCTCTTGAATCCACAAGCCCTGTTCGATAAGTACGGAGTCTCAAAAAACTGTTTTCACTGCTTAAGTAACGCCTTTTGTGACACTTAGATGCAAAAGTGCCGTAACATTACAGTACTGATTCTCGCTTTGGCTGCAGGCTTTAGATTTGGCCTGATGACCCAACTCCTGCGCTTGTCTTGCACTGGTTAAAACCAAAACATAAAATGAGTAGTGTATGTTTCTGGCCTTGTTGTTACCCACTCTGTTATTTTTGCTCTTTTATGTTCCCCTGCCCCCGTGTGCTGAAGTATGTGTCCCACATAGTGATACACTTTCCAGGCTGCCACTGTCACTTGCCTGCTTGACATACAGGTTGTGGTCACTTTGTATTCCAGTGTGGTCCTGGAGTGCGAGTCGAGAGGCACATAGAAGGCTAGTGCAGGCCTCCGGACTCCTGGGGCACCATTTGGGCATTGAGCATCAAGCAACACCTCAGACGTGGGCTAGTTATGGAGCTTTATTCTATTTCTCTGCACAACCAGAGTAGGTTCCCAGAGATCGTGAAATAACATGGTTTCTGTGAAGCGCTGACTTCGCCTATGAGCCTAATCGGTTTGACGCCCGATGTTACTCATCTTGGCCTTTCATCCTGTCGAGGAACCTTACAGGCTTCCGTAGTCCCCGGAGCTCTGTTTGCGTGCTGTTCTGAGATTGTCTGCTGGTATTATACTGCAAGGGCATGTTTGCCTTATCACAGTGACCAGAGGGGAGACATTAGCCATACACACAGAGGGAGTGCAACGTTATTCTATGGGACCTTGACACTGCCTGCTCACAATCTGAATGCTGATAGTGTATTTGTTAGTGGGACACCTTGGATAAAGTCCTTGTACAACACGAGTAAAAATGTGATGAATTACAGTAGAATGTTTTATTAACAGTTGCTCTTTTCTCCCCCTTCTTTTTAGCTGAAACTTGAAGATCGATCGATTGTGCCTCGAGACGTTGTCCGTCGCCTGAGTCCCAATGTGAGTTTTGAACCCCGCCGTCACTGGCTTTTGAGATTACCCCCGGCCCTGGGCACATCTGCTCCACGGAGTATGAAATCTCCGTACCCGTGTCCCCCTCGATCAACGTGATGGGAGCTACGTGTGCTCAGGGAAGTTGGGGGGGTGAGCGGCTGAGAAAATAACGGTAATAACTTGTCTGTGTACAGGACAGCCAGTGCGGGACTGTGATTGACGTCAACATTGAATGTGCAGTGAAACTTGTTGGAACAAATTGTGTCCTGTACCCAGTGAACAGCAGAGACCTCCAACACATATGGGTGAGTGGCGAGCACCGGGGAAAAAGGAGGGAGGGAGGGATGTGCTCCTAACAGTCTTTTAGCGGGTCTCCACTATTTCAGTAGCTGCTAACACGTAATGTTTTGCCTCTTTTTCCGTCCCTCATCCCCCTCATTCCCCTCATTTTAGTCTTTCATGTACGGTGACTACATCGCTTATGACTTCTGGCTGGGGAAAATCTATGACCTGACAAACCACGTTATCTTGAAGCTGTCCAACGGAGCCAGGTACCGAATATTATTGGGGTTGTTTGTTTTCCTGCTCTCTCTCTACTTCTAACCTTTGCTTTGCAGTGGCCGTGTGAAGCACTAGTTAGTTCAAAATCAATATTAATGCATTTTGATTTTACCAACTGTAATCAAAAAGCTCTAACTGACTTTATAAAATGTTTGTTATTGCACTGCCACATGCTGCAGAGAGCAGGTTCGCATCGAGTGACAGAACAGTGACTTATCAGATTGCAACCCAGCGCAGCCACGATGCACAGAGTGACATTTCAGTCGGTCTGGATCTCGGCTCTTGCTTCTCCTGCAGGTGTTCCATGAGCGTCGAGGACGGAGCAAAGCTGTACGATGTGTGTCCCCACGTCAGCGACTCGGTGAGTGCGTTTAGGACGAGTTTTGTGATCAGGCTGGGTTGAGGGTTACACTCCCCAGCGCAGTTAGAGCCCCATTAGGGTTTGGATAGCTAAGAGGGGAGCAGTGTCAGTCTGGGTGTATTCTGCAATTCCTAGCATTGATGTTGGGATTCTGGCTGCTGTTCAGACTAATTTAACTAGATGCAGGAATCTACCTGATTAGATTTAATTTGATTAAATTACTTGTACAGGTAAATTCAGTCTTGCAGTTACTCTTGGTTTGTTTTTGAGTAACATTTCAACGGTGTTTAGCTAGGTGTAGCACTAGACTAGAGCTCAAAAGTAATTAGCTCTAATTGTGTAGCGATGCAGATTTTTTCACGTTGCCCGAAGAAGAAGCATTCCCTGCTTGGGAGAGTTACTTTTTCCAAATCCAGTGTCAGGGTGTCCTTAGTTAAAACTTAGTTATGTGGAGGGGGAGGGTAGTTTTTAACACAATTACAACCATAACAAAAACGACAACCACAAAAATGCACCCTGGTTATCTTGCCAATCTTAACTCGATGGTCTTTCCCCATGTTTGTTCTCAGGGCCTGTTCTTCGACGAGGCATATGGTTTCTACCCGGGCCAAGTTCTGATCGGCCCTTCGAAGGTGTTCTCCAACGTGCAGTGGCTGTCGGGGGTCAAACCCGTCCTCAGCAAGAAGAGCAAGTTCAGGGTGGTGGTGGAAGAGGTAAGACCCAGGGCCCAAGACAACACACCCCTCACGGCGTTGCCTAGTTGGCTTCCTGGTCTCTATTGTAGGCAGTGTCCTTGGACCTGCCGCGGTTTGTTGTCCTAAACACAGCAACACACAGTAGGGACGGTAAGAGTCACAGATTTGCATCGGTGCATTGGCATAAAAGCTCACGATGCGATTGCCCGGATCATGAAATCGCGATGCATCTTTGCGTCAGTATAATCCGATTTATTTATATATAATATGTAGGTGAACGCCTTTATTATTTAGAAATGTGACCAATGATTTGTGACCAATAATTTTATATTTAGATAGATTCCTCCTCTCTAACTGTTTCTTAAGCGTGCTCTCGTCTCCACTGCTCTGTGTCCGATTCTCAAGCCAAGTTTCGTGCGAGTTGGAGGCATGTCCGGGCGAGTGTCCTCATGGAGGAGGAAGAGTTACACATTCCTCCAAATTGCAATAAATCCAAGGTTTGGCAACACTTCGGATTTTCCAAGAAAGATGGGTGCTGCCTGTGTACTTTATAGCAGCACGTCTAATTTAGGTACTCACCTGAAAAGGCGACATGGTATTTGTGTGGAGACGTCTGCCTCCCCCTCGGATTCAGCTATGGCTACAGTGGCTAGCGCCACTGGTACCCCTAGCAAGAAGATTGGTGAGCAAAGTATTGCAACTTTTTTCACACCCTGCTGGCTAACAGCTCTGCTCGTTCTAAGGCAATAACTGAAGCCATCGCCTTCTTTATTTGTAAAGATATCCAGCCCTACATAGTTATAGAGAACAAGGGCAAATACCTTCCAATACCTCCTCCACATATTGGAGCCGAGGTACCACATACCAAATAGGAAGCTATTCACCAAGAAACAAATCCCTGTTCTGTACGACAAAGTAAGACGAGAGAGAGCCGAGTCATTGAGCAATGCCCAAAGAGTTGCAATAACAGTTGATGGTTGGACGTCTTGCGCCACTGACTCGTATGTCACGATGTCGTATGTCATATATTTCATCCTGATCACGTGGATCAACTAATATTCCTGACGAAAAACCTTAAAGTAGGACATACGAGTTAAATTTAGTGTGTGAGGTGTTAGGACAGTGTTTACAGCAGCTTGTGACTGCCAATAATAGTTTACTTTTTTTTTTTACATTCAGAGAACACATACAACAGAAAAGAAGGACTGGTTTAAGGCAAGGTCCAGGCCTGGTTTTATTTTATCTATTGTCAGAGACTTTGTTTAATATGTGAAGTACAAATTCATTATGATTTGCTGTCTGACAAAAATAAATCATTATGTACCATATTAAATTGCATAGCATCATATTCTTTTGCATCGCATTGTTGAATCACACTGCATCGCAATAGGGGTGAATCGTATCGCATTAGTAGTTGCTTTTATGTATCTTTTAATGTATCGCATTGTCCTCAGTGATGGAGATGCACATCCCTAACGCACAGTACTGTCCTCCAGTCTGTTACATGAATATCTGTGTCTTTCTCTCTTTTCTTTCAGTCTATTCTATTTATCTTTTTCTTTCCTCCTTTCCTTTCTTTCTTTCCTCCCCCATTGCCAGCAGCCCAGCCTGACTCTGCTGTGTGTGTGTTGTCTTGTCCTCTTGTGTTGTGCTGTCTGGTTGTGTTGCTCTGCAGGTCCAGGTGGTGGAGCTGAAAGTGACCTGGATCACCAAGAGCTTCTGCCCCCGAGGCACGGACAGCGTGTACCCGCCCCCGTCCACCATCGCGCAGGAGAACCTGTGCAGGTAACTCGGGGGGGCTACATCCTGTGCGCAGTAGTGTCAGAATTCAATCGCACATCACGTGTCGTCGTCACATGTCACACTGACGTCTCTTTGCTGCCATTGCAGAGTGAAGCGACTGGGCTACTACGAACACACGCAGCGGCAGCTGGGCGACCGGGCTCTGTACGTGTTCCCCGCCAAGGGTGACGCCACACGGATAACCTGCGAGGGTCCGGAGGGGGCCCCTGCCCTGCCTGAGGGCTCTGTCGCCAAGAAGGTGCGTCCTGGCCGATGGCCCAGAGCGCCCCGCTCTCCCGTCCCCCCCTTCGTCTGTTTATTTATTGTCTTCGGTTCTACAGGTTAAAAAGCTACTGAAGAGGGACGTGGGGAAGAAGTCCACAGACACGACGGAGACGCCGGCCTCCAAAGAACCCCCTTCGGAGAAGACGGAGAGCCCAGAAGGTAGACCAGTGTGTGGCGGAGACCGAGACGAGATGTTTACAGTGACACACAGGGGCTGAGGGATGGAAGAACAAAACGCAACAAGCACATAAAAACACGCACGCTTGCAGTGGGTGACAAACAAATAAGAAAGCCTTGCCTTAGACGGGGCCGACACAATGCCAGTCTGAGGGGAAAAGGAAGACGAGCGTCCAACAGCCATGTAGGTAAAGCAGGTCCAGGAACCGTGTCTCAACTTTCCTCCCCCCCCACAGGAGAGAAGAGGCCGGAGAAAGAGGTGGTGGGTGAGGGAGCCCCAGCGGTGACCCAGACAGAGGAAGTCTGTCCTAATAACGGGCCAGTGGCGGCGGTGGGGCGCCCCAAGGAGCGACGGGAGGGCGGTGCAGTGGTGGCGCCAGAGCTGTGGGTGGAGGGCGGCGAGCAGGACGCAGATGACGAGGCGGCAGACGACACGGACGACACCAGCTCGGTCACCTCCTCCGCCAGCTCCACCGCCTCGTCACAAAGCGGGGGTGCCGGGCCGCACCGCAAGAAAAGCATCCCGCTATCTATCCGCAACCTGAAGCGCAAGCACAAGAAGAAGAGGACCAAGTTCTCCCGCGAGTTCAAGCCAGGAGACAGGTGGGTGCCGTGTGACCCAGCAGAGAGCCTCTGTGTTTGTGGAGATTTATTTCCTGTAAAATACATTGAAGAAAGATTTGCTTTTCTGTATCAAAAGATGGCAGTTCTGGCATCTTTTTAAATGTATGAATTCTTCCTACAAGAACACGTTCCATTACAAATTGAAATAAACCGGTCACTCAGTTGCTCTGTTGTGGTTCCCTGCAGAGTTGCTGTGGAGATCGTGTCCACGAAGACGTCCGCGGATGTGATGTGGAAGGATGGGACCATCGAGACCAACATCCGCTCCAACGAGCTCTTGCCCATCCAGCACCTGGACAACTACGAGTTCTGCCCCGGGGACTTCGTGGTGGACAAGCGACGTAGGTGTCTCCGCCGGTCCGGCCGTGTTGCTGTGTGGATCGTCTTGAGAACGTGGCTCATCTTTCTATATTTATTTCCTTATTAATTACAGTGGAAGATCACTTTTTTTTCTCTCCTTCCATTCTTTCAGTGCAAATCTGTTTGTAGTTCACAAAAGTGCTTGCAGATTTGATTTTGGTATATCTGTGCTCGTGGTCTGATATCGTGCTTCGGTTTGGGATAGGCAGCGCAAACGCCGTAGCTTTGGTGTCCCTGCTTCATGGCTGCCTGTATGGTGGTTGTTGCCACATATGGTTGCGCCGGCATGTCTGTGGCACTTTGCCCTCGAGCCCGACCTCTCACTGCCTGCGACGGGCCGCTCTGGTCTCGCATCAGGTGGCTCTGGTTTTCGGAGCGCCTCGTCCAACCGGTAAAGCCCTAAGGTAGGTAACCCGCCTGCGTTGGACCACACACACAGCATGGACTTCAGGTTGTCTGTGTCTTCTGTCCGTTTGCAGCCCAGGCCTCCCAAGACCCCGGGGTGTACGGGGTGATCCAGTCCGGGGACCACAAGGGCCGGACGTGCGTGGTGAAGTGGGTCAAACTGAACGCCGGAGGGGATGACGTGGAGGTTGGTTGTTTACTTGCTGTATTTTTACCTATTTTCTATTACCGACTTTTTGCTTATCTGGTTTCCCTTAATGTATCTTTTAGTTATAGAATGATTTTCATGCTCAAAGCAATTTACAGAATACAAACGCAGGATGTACAACAAATAAAATGTAGTAACAACAATAATAAAAAGTTACTGATTTAAAAACAAGTCTTTTTATATCTTTTTTGTTTCTTTTTCAAAGACTATAAGACTTGGCCTTGGGATTGAAAAGCGAGATTCAGATAAACTTTAGTCTGATAATCTGAATTCTGGGGATCGTTAAATTATGAAAACAGTCTTTAGCAGCAACGCGGGTTAGAGACTGTATGAAGGAAATGAACTGCTGGGTTGTCTCCTGTGCAGGTGATCGGTGAGGAGGAGGACGTGAGCGTGTATGACATCGCCGACCACCCCGACTTCCACTTCCGCACCACCGACATTGTCATCCGGATCTGGAACTCGGAGAATGCCCAGGCAGTGGACTGTGAGAACGAGGTAGGGAAACCGGCCTGGGGGTCTTGTTTGTGTGCGGTTGGAATCTGCGGGGGTGCCGTTGGTGGTGTTGTCCTGAGCCGCGCATTTCTCTCCCTCTCTCAGCCGTCCGTGGGGCAGGTGTCTCGGGTGGATGTCACCAGCAAGGTGGAGGTGGTGTGGGCCGACAACACCAAGACCATCGTTCTGCCACAGGTACGATAGATGCATACCAATTGGGGGGGTGTAAATTATGTATATGATTCCAGTAACAGATTCTTGTAGTAAATGGTAACTCTTACACCCCCCCCCCCTCTCCCTTTCTCCCTTTCTTTTTCTGTCTCTCAGCACCTGTACAACGTGGAGTCCGAGATCGAGGAGACTGATTACGACTCGGTGGAGGGCAGCAGCAGCGGCGCGTCCTCGGAGGAGTGGGAGGATGAGAGCGACAGCTGGGAGACGGACAACGGACAGGTGGAGGACGAGCATGGGGGCGAGTCCGCGCCCGCTCCCACACCCACGGGGCCCCCGGGACACCCCGAGGAGGGAAAGGCCACGGCACAGCGCCTCACCACAGTGGAGGAGCTGGAGGGGGCTATTGCGACCGCCACGCTGGCCGGGGCCGGAGCCGGCGGCATTGACGAGAAGGCTGGCAAGGAGGGGCCGCCCCGGGGCTTCAGGGAGCTGAAGGAGGCGCTGAAGATCCTGGAGAGCCTGAAGAACATGACCGTGGAGCAGCTGTGGACCGGCTCGCCCACCTCGCCCACCGTGGAGCCCGAGAAGCCCACCAAGGAGAAGAAGTTCCTGGATGACTTCAAGAAGCTGCAGGAGAACCTGAAGAAGACTCTGGACAATGTGGCCATTGTGGAGGAGGAGCGCATGGAGGCTGTGGCCGAGGTGGAGAAGGAGGAGAAGAGCCAGGAGCCCCAGACGCCCGTGCGCTCTGAATGGCCCAGCGACACGCCTGTCCTGTGCCAGCAGAGCGGGGGCAAGCCGGGCGTCACCTTCACCAGCGCCAAGGGGGAGGTGTTCTCAGTGCTGGAGTGGGCACCGGGTAAGCGCTCCGCCACTCCGGGCCTCGGGCCACAAAACGGTTTAGTTTGGATTTGCCATACAGCTCGATTGTCTGCCAGGTATACCTGCTGTGTGAGGTTTTCACTCGTTGTGTGTGTGGCCTTGCAGACAGCCACGCGTTTAAGAAGATGGAGTTCCAGCCCGCAGAGGCCAAGAAGTTTTTCAGCACCGTGAGGAAGGAGATGGCCCTGCTGGCGACGTCCCTCCCCGACGGCATCATGGTCAAGACCTTCGAGGACCGCATGGCAAGTGCTGCCTCTTACCTCCTGTCCCCGAACTCCCCTGGTGTGCCGTTGTCCTGCCCGTTTCCTCCGGCTCGTACGTGCGGGTGTAACCTGTTACTCAAGAACCTGAGGTTGGGGGGGGTGTGTAAGGTGCTGGGAAGTGCAGGGATGGGGGTCGTAAATCATAAAATACAGGAAAGATGGCTGCCTGGCTGGTACCCTTTCTTCCTGGCCTCTTGGTCCCGCTGTGTGTTTTTGCTCGTCTTTCTGTGGCCTGGTGCTGAAGGAGCCCCCTCTCCCTCTCTCTCTCCGTGTGGCAGGATCTCTTCTCGGCGCTGATTAAAGGCCCCACGCGCACCCCCTATGAGGACGGCCTTTTCCTCTTCGACATCCAGCTGCCCAACATCTACCCCGCCGTGCCCCCACTGTTCCGCTACCTGTCGCAGTGTAGCGGGCGGCTCAACCCCAACCTGTATGACAACGGCAAGGTGTGCGTCAGCCTGCTGGGCACCTGGATTGGCAAGGTAACGTGGTTCTGTCCGTGCACCTCTCGCTCGCTCTCGGTCCCACTCGCTTGTTGTTTAGGGGTGGGGGGGTTCATTTTTTATATTTTCCTACTGGACTAATGTGCCTAATCTATTGACTGAGGCTCCCATCTTTTACGCCCGCAGGGTACTGAGCGATGGACCAGCAAGTCCAGCCTCCTGCAGGTTCTGATCTCCATACAAGGTGAGTCACGCCACGTTACAGCTGTCAGTCCTGTTATAACGCCAATGCCCTCCTTTTCCTCGTTTTATAATGCTATTATAACAGTACAGGGCCCTCAGTTTCCTTAATATAGTCAGGGTCCCTGATTTCAGTCCCCTCACTGTGGCCTTGGCGTGTCTGTCCCCGTGTCCCCGCAGGGCTGATCCTGGTGAACGAGCCCTACTACAATGAGGCAGGCTTCGACAGCGACCGCGGGCTGCAGGAGGGCTACGAGAACAGCCGCTGCTACAACGAGATGGCACTCATCAAGATGGTGCAGTCGATGACGCAGCTGCTGCTGCAGCCGGTGGACGTCTTCCAGCAGGAGATCCGCGAGCACTTCCTGTCCAGCGGCTGGCGGCTGGCACAGCGCATCGAGAGCTGGCTGGAGCTGAGCGACGGCGGGGGGGGCAGACGGCACGAGAGTAGGACCCCCGAGCGCCCGCTGTCTACCGAGCCCGGGGAGGAGCTGGGGCCCACCTCGGCACAGGGCAGTCCTCGGGAGGAGGAGCTGGAGGACTCGGGCCTGGGCATCTCCGGCCTCTCCCAGCTGGAGCACAGCCAGCACTCGGACTCTGAGGCCGCCGGGCCGGGGAAGGGGGTCCCCCCAGGGGCAGAGGGGGCAGCGGGCGGCACAGCAGGGGAGCCCAGGGCCGCCCAGGACTCGGTGGGGGGCCAGCCAGTGGTCAGACCAAAGAAGAGGAGGAAGAGCTACCGCAGCTTCCTGCCCGAGAAGAGCGGCTACCCGGACATCGGCTTCCCCCTTTTCCCCCTGTCCAAGGGCTTCACCAAGAGCGTGCGTGGCGTCCTGCAGCACTACCGCGCAGCTCTGAGCCACGCCGGGGTCCCTGAGAGAAGGGAGGACAAGTAACCGGACCGGGCCGGCCGAGGAGGAGGACCTGGCCTCCCCCTCTGATACCAATCCCCGACCCCCCCACCTCCCACCGCCATGCAGCCCCTTCCTTCCCGCTCATAAGATCCGTTCTCCAGGCAGGTCGAGAGCACACCGCTCTGAACTGCCCCCCTGTTCCCCTGCGCTGCCGACAGCCGGGCAGAAGACTTTGCTGTGCGATCGGAGGGGTTTTGAAATGGATTTTGTTCTCCTCCTCCTCCTTCCCATATTACTTTACATCCATTTTCAGTTGTTTCCTCTGTGTCCTCGTCGGACCCGCACGTGAGATCCGCCCCTCGGAGTCCGCCGCCTGCTCCAGCAGGTCTTGGGCGTGATTTAGCGATGGTTCCTGTTGAAATTCAGATCACTCAGGGAGACTAAGATGTTGAGTGAGTGCCTTTTTGTGTAAGGGCATCGATTTCATGTACCTTTTGAAATGATCTTAAGGGTTTAAAGGTGTGGAGGGCTGGTGTGCGTGTGGGACCGGAGAAAACGGAGACAGTCATTCCAGGGACTCTGCCGAACACTGACCGTGCCAAGACCGTGGGTGGCGCCCGTATGCCGGCCAGCACTCCCCCGTAGTGTTGAGGGGTGGTAATCTCAGTCTACTTATTACTACAACAAACATACGAGAAGGGTTTGCACGAAAAAAAATCTATAAATAAATTTAACTAAACCTTTAAACCACTGTCCACATAAAGTCTTAAAAATAAAGGGAAAAAAGGACCAAATGTGGATCCTCTCTTGGCGACGGTTGTGGCCAAAGCTCAGACCAGATGTTGAGGACCTGGAGGTTTTTCTCTTTGCATCCCAGAAGCTCTCCTGTCCGCACCACAGAGAATCAATTCACTGCATTAGTGCATCACTGCAGTCTTCAGCGGCAGTTAGATCAATCAATCAATCAATAAAATGGAAAAACACACACACATGGGGGTGGGACAACATTCTTTGCACACATCTTCATGAGCGGACCCCCCAACCCGTAGCATGACGTTCCGCACTCCCACACCGGTCCCCTTGATCAGTCGTTCTCCGTTCTGCTCGCCGCCGCTTCATGATGCTTTGGATGGTCTCTGGACCCATGAAGGCAAGGACTTGGACTTTCAGAGACTGGCCCCCGCTGGGACGTGCTGTGAATGCTGCCGATGGACTGCGTTGTGCTACCTGGGTCCTCGTGCCGCGGAGAAAGCCGTGCTGTGAATCCTGTGCCCCTGAGCTCGGGTGATGAATCTGAGTAGAGAGTTTACATGTTAGACTGAGTGGGAAAACTGCTTGCAATGACTGGCTCAATAAACTGGAAAACTACCTGCATTTTTAACTCCTCTGCATGAGAGCTTGTCTTTGTTCAACCTGGTAGTGGACTGGATTCTATGTGTTTTGGTTGTGGGGCGGGGGGGCAGGAACAAATGCAACAAACAAATTGTAGGTGAGGGAAGTGAGGGAGGTGGTGAGAGCAGAGCGGTCTTTGCAGGCGATGCTTTTACAGATGTGTGGTGTGTGCAGAGGTGGTTGGGAAGGGAAGCTTTTTATCTGTTCCTAAAATCCCTGTAGGTCTAAGAACCATGCAGCATTGAAATAAAACAAGCAAAAACTTAAAATAGACATTTAAAATGGCCCCAAAAGGATCTTTGCCAGTTCCTCACTTTGCATTTCCTCAAAAGCATCTTCTGAAGGGGATCCATGGACTGACTTCATGTTCAGACTCTGCTTTGGGAGCATTTTGCTCATCATTTGTATAGCAAGCATACAGGGATGTAGAAATACGAGGAATAAAATGAATGAACAGATCAATTATATCACGCCTGGTTTCAGGTCTAAATTGTTGCCTTACTGAGCTTATTTTAGCTGGAGCTGCCACCCCCGATGTGAATCCCTCCCGTGTGCTGGTTCCGAGAGCCCAGTCCGGTGTGCAACTGCTCGTGCATTTGCTCTCGCCACCATCTCGCATCAGCTGTAAAGGCAAATCGATTGTCTCAGTCCGATAAGCTTTGGGTGGGAGGCTTTGGTGGGGGATTTTCTGGGTTTACAGGCGCTGGTAGTTGCTGTGTGGAGAGACGGACTGTCACTTGAGCAGCGAGTCCTTACTCTCATCAGGACCCTCGGACCTGGTAGTTTTTATTATTAACATTTCATGTAGTTCCTGCCTTTTAAAGCATAGTTATTTTTTTCCGGTTTTCATTTCTGGAGCCGACACTGCTCCTTTTATAGATTAAATTTGTATTTATATATATATATATATAATGTGTGTGTATATATATATTTATTTCCCCCCTTGGTGAGGCCTACTATATCAAGTGCGTGTCAGTGGCATCCATCAGTCAAAGACCCAGCGCGAGGCGTTCATCACTACAGTCCACTGGGAGCCCATTAGCCGTGGTGGTTGACCGCGGTGTAGCTGGCCAGTTTGGGGGCCGGTCTTGGGCCGTGGGAACAGATGCCGTATCTTGCCTTGCACCGTGTTCTCGCCCAGTCGGAAGCACATTTCCATAACGGCAGCATTCCAACGAAAAAGCTGACGGGTGTGTGAAACCCTCCCTTCACATCTCACACTCGTTTAATTAACTGGCATGGCAATCCTTCATCCATCCCTCCCTCCTTGTCGTCATTCACTTTGCTGCCTGTATGCCTGGAATTATTTTGTTTCTTCTTGTAGCTGCAGTGCCTATAGTGAGTGGGTCTGTTTTCTTACTTAATATCTGCAACTGGGGAGCTCAACTAAGTCCTCCACTACAAGAGAAAATGTGAAGCTAGGTCTCAAAAAGAAAAAAAAAAAAAATCAAGCACATGAAGCTATGTAATATTTCCTGTGTATGTGTATAATATTTAAAATAAGCGTTATTATTATTCTGAAAGGTACAGCCAAAGCATGTAACAAGTTGCTTCAAAGCCTTAGAATTGGCTACACACACAAGAACTGACTGTATGGTGTAAACATTTCCACAGTGGCCTGTAATGGTTGACAAATAAACTGGTTTGTAGCCTGATTCCTCTGTACAGACATCACAAATGTGTGTGTGTGTATGTGTGTGTATATATATATATATATATATACACGAACCGATCGTTCTAAGTGGTACTGTGAGTGCTTGGGTTATCTGTGTATAAATTGCAGGGTGCGTGTTGTTGGGATTTTCTTTGTTTGTTGGTTTATTTTTTTGTGTTTTTGGCTTTGTTTTGTTATGTTTTTTACATGCCAATACTTTTGGTTGCATTACAGAACATGTATAAAGTGATGCATTAAATCTCTGCAAGCTGAAACTTGGTAACCAGTTGTTGTTGGTTTCGTATTATAATGCAGAAAGGAGATGCGCCAACAAAAGCTACAGGTTTAAACCTCAGATCCATATTCTGTAATATTGGTGGGAAAAGAGGGTAAGGACAAAATAAATCACTTTCTCTCAGGGTTTTTATTGATTTATACTTTTCGTACAAAGTACAATTACAGTAGGATTTGGTTTGGGATTTACAAAAATTACAGACATTTGCAAAGTGGTAAAAATAAAAATATATATATAGGTGTACTTATACACCGTCCAGTAAATGCTATTGATTATTCTAACAGTAAAACCGTACCATATTTAATTACCCCCAAACACACTTTCTTTACTAGAGCAGCTTCCAGGGCACAGCACCACAGACCCCACCGTGCTGAGCTTTGACATTTCACAAAAACATATCCTTTATCTTGTGAAGGTGATCGACTGCAGTGTGCGATCTGTATCACTGTGTGCCACTGTGCTCAGGGCACACTGTAGAGATGAGCTGAAGAATAAAGTGCCTGGGCTGACAACGTCCTCAGAGCAGGTCACTAGACGCGTCTCTGAGGAAAAACCTTTTTTGTTTAGAAAATAAATAACGCAGATGGATTTTCACGTTTAGAACAGCACTTTAACATAAAGGCTTTTTATTGGTGGGAGAATGTGGGTAATTGGCGTACAACACTTTGCATAGTTACAGTACATCGAGCGTGTGCTATTTCTTCTTCATTACTTCTGTAAACACCCACTGCTCATGGCTGCACTATAACACAGGGGTTCCCAACCCTGCTGCTGGAGGACCCCTGACCTGCTGGTTTTTGTTCCAAACGAGATCAGTTACTTAACTGAACCCTTAATTGAAGTAACAATCTGCTTAGATTTGACTTTTTAAATTGTGTAATACAAGAGCTGCCTCTTGTACGTAGGAATGATCTTCCCCCCAGACAAGGTCATCGCAAAATTAGTGACCCGAATTATATTTCAGTTTGTCTGGGGGAGCAAAATGGAGAGGCTGAAAAGAGTGCAGATGGTGAAGGGTACCCTGGATGGAGGCAGGGGGGTCCCGGACGTTGTGCGGCTGATAAAGGCGCAGGGGCTGGCCTATGTGGTCAAGAACATCCAGGCTGCTGGCAAGAAAGTGAGTTTTATGAACCGCTTTTATTTTGCCAGCAGCCTGAGACCATTCGGCCTCTGCGCCATGGATAACACCAGGCCGCACTCGTGGGATCCCCCGCCGTTCTACAGGGCGCTCCGAGCCTTTGCGCTCGAAGTAGGCCTCCATAAAGTCGTGCTGGCCTCCTGGGATTATAAGACCATCTGTAGCCAGATGAGATCTACCCAGGAGACCAGCCGGATAGAAGATTTCCCTCCCGAAACCTGCCGGTTTATCTGGGCTAACGCTACGCACGTTTGCCTCACGAATACACAGAAAGATGTCTCCTGGATGGCTGTGAATCGGTGTCTCCCCACCTGAGTGTTCATGCACAGAAGGGGCCTAGCTCCTTATGACACCTGCCCCTATAAGGGTTGCCTGGGGAAGGAGACGGAGGCTCACATCTTTAGAGAGTGCCCCTCCGCCTACAGGGTCTGGCTCCTGTTTTCTCCGTTCCTCCACAGGTTTGCCGTTCCTGCGCGGGCGACCGCCCAGCAGATCTTGTACGGTCCTACCAGGGGACTAACATCTTCCACCCTGAGGTGCTGGTGGCGTGTCGTCTGCGCAGTGAAACAGGCCCTGTGGGAGGGACGGAACATCTGTCTATTCAATAAGCAGGAGCTGGACCCAATCGTCACCGCGCGGAGGGGCATGGTGTTCGTAAGGGACTATGTCAATCTGGAGGTCCATCAGAGGGGCAAGGAGGAAGCCTTTAAGAACTGGCAGATACAAGATCTGGGGGAGCTCAGGATCCCATGATGGGACCCACCTCCGGGGACGGTCAGTTCCCCCTGCTGGAGCCCGAGTCCAAGATCTTTTAACTATTTTATGGATGATTGTTTTTAAAATGACTTTTAAAATGAATCTTAACTGTTTTTAAAGATTTAGTTGTTTTTAAATCACTAATTGTTTAGGGGTTTTTTGGTTTAGTTTTGTTATATATTTTTTTGTCAAATACATTGACCGTTTTGGATTTAATTTTAAATGCATTGGACTTTTTTTGTTTGTTTTTTATTTTTACCTTTTTAATTGTTTCTTTATTTTGTCCAATGCATTTTCAGTTATTTTCAATGTATTTGACTTTTATGTTGGTGAGCAGTTTTGCTTTAATCACATTTGTTTTGTTGTTTTGTGCACATGTTTATTTAAAGTTAAGGTTTTTTTTTTGTTCTTAATTTTGTTAAATCACAAAGATTTTAAAAATTAAGTGATTTTAAGAATTGCTTTTTAAAAGTTTTTAATCACAAGTATTAAAAATTGAATTGTTTTTATATGTAACGTAAAATACTACACACAATAAAACAGTAATACAAGAGCTGGTTCTTTATACTTCACTTAAAACCCCTACTGTTTAAAATAATTAAAAGGCTCTAATTTAGGAAATGTAGTTCAATTAAGGTTCAAATAAGTAATGGAGAGCTCAGTTGGAACAAAAACCAGCAGGGGAGGGGCTCCTCCAGGAGCAGGGTTGAGAACCACTGCTATAACAGTCTGAACCACCTTCCCTCTGTCCGACGGCCTCTATGAATCTGCTAAGCTACAGTATAAAAGATACATTCGGTCCATATGATATGAAATCACTGCATTGATCAGTCAGGTCTGCAATACCAACACAGAAAGCTGAGATGCTGCATATTCTGATTTGAAGGCAATGAACGTCAGCAGCGGGAGATGAAACCAAGTACATTTACTTGGAAGAGGCTATTTTAACGGGAGGGAGGCGGGTGTGGGCAACGGCACAGTTACACAGTGTGTGTAATTATATCTAACAATTATAAAAATATATTGTGTATGCCTGCTCTCTGCAGTTCTATTTCAGATCTACTTTAAGTACATGTTTCTGCAGATTAACAGGTTATCCTGTATTGAACATACATGAGCATCAGCACCCCGAACTGATCCACTGCTGGGCGTGTGATGTGCGGCGTCTCTTTTCCAGGTCCTGCAAGGCTTATTTCATCCTCACACTCTGCATGGGGTCTTCTAGGTCTTTTGTCACCTCTTGGGAACCATTCGATCGGTGCTTCTGTCCATCTTTGGACAGCTCTTACCGCAGTGCGTCCGGTGCAGTGCCTCTGACATCGGCACTCCTTCAGTGACGCCACACGCTTCTATTCTCAGATCCAGTGATTTGTTTTTCGTTCTCTGGTTATTCTGGTTAACAGGAAGAGACTGATCTTCTGTGTGTTTCCAGTTTCTAGATTTGTGCATTTAGAGATCAGGGTTCAGAGTAATGTGCATCGATCACATCTTACTTTATACAACTGGAAATAGCATAAGCTTCTATAAATATCTGCAGTTTTGGGCCAGTTTAATCCAGGATAATAAATATGTATGTCTTCCAGGCAGTTCTGCACATGCAACTCATGAATGCATTAAGAGAGAAACAGACTGAAGAACAATCTTCGCGTACCTCTGGAAACACTGCAGCATGACAAGTCTTCAAATTATGACCCCTTCCCTTCCCCCTGCTCACAGCATAATTAAATTATTGCAATTATTCCATTACTTATGCATAAGGCAACCATGCCAAAGATCCCAGGCTGGTCTCTCATGCAGCATGTATCTAATCAATACCCCAGGTCCAGTGACCCATGCTCTGCTCAATTAACCATGCTTTGCTTTGCTTGCTTTTTTCTTCTTCTTCCTAATGATCTTAGATCGCTGTATCATCCACAGGCTGTTATAAAAAAGGAAAATAAGAAACAGCATTTTCTTGACCAACCCCAGTTCCCCTCCAGGTTCTCTTCTACAGGAACACAAACGTCGCTGCAAACGTTTTATTTTTGTGTTTCAAGGATTCAGATAAGGACACATAGGTGCTTATGGCTCAAAAATCCACACGGTTCCTATTGGACAGAACAGGACCGGTGTGCCAACGTTTGAGGATATCCTCTTGACTCCCCCGTGTAGGACACACAGTGCACGGGGGAGACAATACGGGTGGTGACGGCTCGAGTCAAGGCTCAGATTTAACCCCTTCCCTTCAGCAGGATTCGCTACATACACATCATCTCGGCATGCAATATTTCTAAACAGCCAGACGCTATTTTGACTGGTGCGTCCTTCTCGACCTCCCCTACAGACACAGCTCGTCTATGAAAAGCATCACAGCATGACGTCATGCATATATGCATGGGTTTTTTAATGAGATGATTCATATATATATGTATATATATATATATATATATGTATATATATATATATAGATGTAGGAGTTCAGTCGTTTCGATGGTTCTGCAGCTCAGTGACAGGGCACTCGTGTGCGGCTGAAGCTTATTCAAAATGTCACATCTGACCTCCAGCTCCCTTTCCTCACTCAGAAACGATTAGCACACGGACCCTTTAAATCAAGACTGATTACTCTCCGGGAATATAGTCAACGCTCAGCCGCTGCAAAAATAATATAACCTAAAGAAAGTAATTATCAGCTGTGAAGCTGACGCAACCTGCAGCTCAGATCTTCGTGCTACTCGTAAGATCACTGATTCATGCTTTTCTCTAAGCAGGGGGATACAGTTATCTATGAATGTGTAGCAGCTATTGGGTAAGACGGGAAAAAGAAAGGGTTAAATCATCACCCGTCAGAGCGATGCACCACCGACAATCCTGGCAGGGACCCCTCCGTCCCAGCTCCACTAACGAGCAGCAAGAGACATTGTCAAAGCAGGACGAACGTAGGACTCCGATTATAAAATAATATTAATGAATAATAAATATCCCAAAGGGTCACTACTTTGGCACTGTCAGGGCTTCAGTTCAGAAAATATACAATACAAAAATGAAACTATCACCTTTGGATCCATCACAGTACCGCTTTACTCCTCGTACCATCTCTGTGCACGAGCGCGGTCAGCCGGTGACGAGTCGGCCCAGCCCGTTGTGCACCTGTGCCTGGACCGGGCCGTACTCCACCACCTCACCGTCCACCGTGATCACACCCTTGGGGGTGAAGGGCTCCAGGCGGAAAGCTCTGACCCGCACATAGACCAGCTGCGGGCAGTTGGAGGTCAAGTGCACCCCCTTCTCCATGGCCAGGAAGAGGCGCAGCAGGGCAGCCCGGGAGATCCCCGCCTTGACGTAGAACAGGTGGATCAGCCCGTCCGACAGTGTGGACTCGGGGGCGGCGAAGAGGTCCTCCGCCAGGTGGGACTGGTACATGGCCAGCATCAGCACGAACTCCTCCTCCTTCACCACCGTCCAGTGGCCCGGCACCGGCTGGTCCAGAGGCACCAGTAGGGAGTCGTCCGGCCCACGCAGCGCCGCCGGTGGAGACTCGCTGCTCTTGGCTTTGGTGGCATTGTTGGAGTTGGAGGAGTTGTAGAGGGTGTGGGCTGCGTTCTGGTCGGAGGAGGCCTTCCCGGGGCGGCACAGCAGAGAGGAGCAGAAGGAGCTGCCGTGGGCTGGGGGGGAGCCCTCGGCCGGGCTCTGCGGCTGCAGCTGGGGCTCCTCGGCGGGGAGGTAGGCCAGCCGGCCCCGGTACAGCCGCAGGGAGGTCAGCCGCACCAGAGTGCCCAGCGTGAAGCGCGCCGCCCCCACGTGCCGGTACTTCTCGCTCTCTGTGTCCACGTCGGCCACGAAGCCCCAGGCCAGGGACAGGAAGGAGAAGAGACGTTGGCTGGAGGCCATGTGCACCGATGCCAGGTCCAGCCGGGACACCAGCCCCTTGCACAGCAGGAAGCCGCAGTTCACCAGCAGCTCCTCACCCGTCACGGCATGGGACCTGCGGCGACAAGATCACCGTGAGCGGCGCTCGGAAAACAACGGCAACCCACAGGGGGAAAGAGCAGAGGAGGAGAGAGTCTGCCCTCGGGGGCTTCCTGTCTCGTGAAGACCACACTTATTATTTCAGCTGTTCATTCATATCAGGTCACGAGTGACGAGCAGAAATAAATAACCCTGGGTTTTATAAGATGATCATAAGTATTTCTAAACCTGTAGCACCTTAGAACTGACCAACGTTTCAAATGACATTTAAGAGTATGCATTCAAAGCACGTGCGTTTGATCTGTTCAAAGGTTTTCATCCCGAAAAGCGAATGTCCTTCAAGCGAATCTCCAGCAGAGGGGGCTGATGTTTCCAGTCACCAGGACTGGCTGATGAGGGAAATGCGCTTGTAAACAAACACCCAGCATCACGAATGACCTTCAAAGGCTCCAGGATCTTATTTAGCTTTTATTTAAACTGCCAGTTATAAACAGGAACCCGGTGCCTACTCGTTTATTTGCACTGATGTGTTATTGTCCTGACGCGGTTCATTAGCATTTCCAGCTCTGTGTGGAAAGCAGAGACATGCTGCAGATGAAACTCAGCATGAGGCTGTAAAGACCGCAGCTCCTACCCAGAGTAGTGGTTGATGGAGGCCGCCAGGGCGTTCCCCGAGCCCCCGGGCAGGATTCCCAGTGGGGTCTGGATGGCAGTCTCCCAGTCCTCCCTCTCCATCAGGCCATTGACCACCTGGGGGCCACAGAGAGATGATTATTGCCCAAATGCCCAGAACCCCTCAGAGCACCACCGTGTCACTCCGGTGTGCTTTTCTTTGGCTTGTATTTTTAATTTTTATTTTGGGACACTAACTTGTAATACAGTGATATTCAAATAAATACAGCTGAGCAGCACAAAACAGTGCTGTTACGACACTAGTTTTGTTTGTCATGACTGAATACATGCAGGGAAATACATTTAATTTCACTCGACAAGAGGAAGAGAGGATACGAAGCAGCGTATGATTGATTGGTGTGGGTTTCGTGGGCCCAGTGTGGACGGGCAGCTGCTCACCTCAAAAAGGAGGCCGTCCCCGGACATGATGACCACGGCGTCCCACTGCGACAGGTCCGCCTCTCTCACCAGCTCCCTGGCATGGTTCTGACGCTCTGTGGGGGGGGGGGGGAGAAATGCGAGCAGCTGTGAGACAAGGGGTGAGGGAGGGACATGTCTGCAGACAAAGACATCACTGCATCACGCTGGAAGGCACAGCTGGGTGACACTCCGCTTTGTTCTGGTCGAAAGCTACAGGGATAATGGCTAATGATACACAACAGGGGGAAGAGAGGACCAAACTGGTCTTTACAGCATTCAATATAACATCGGAGTGACTCTAATATCCTTCTCTTGATCTACCTGTGCTTAGGTAAGCGTTTCAGTAAGGCCTGGTTATCTTGACAGTGTCCTGTAGACCAATAGGACGGTTCTTTAAGCAACCTGCGTGATGAACAGCTCAGAGATACTGAACTGTCGGGGATTAAAACCAATGCCAGTATTGACTGTGATTACTAGTAACAATCATTCGAGCCAAAAGCTCGTAGGAGAACTAGTTTCAAGTGGTATTATAAGTGTTGGAAAACTATGTCCCAGAAAGGTGATGTCTTTATGCGTTTTACTGTTGTTGTTTTTTCCAGCCGAGTTCCTGGGCTGGGACAGAGGAGGGATCACGTGGGCATCGATAACTCTCAGAAGATGCAAGGAATTGATGTCTCACTATGAAGTCAAGTCACATCAGCTCCTCAAATACGGCAGGTCAAACACGGCGGCTGCTTGTGAGGTTTTAAACGGGCGGATTTGCAGATGCCGAATATGAAGGAAGACAAAAACACTAGTCTGGCTGTGTCTTCTCTTCTAGAACAAGAGCTGGAGCCAGAACAGAGCAAGAAAGGCAAGAAAAAACCTAACCTGCTCACCTTCTGGGATTCAGTTCTGGGCTCCACCAAGCGAGACTAACCCATTATGTTGCAGTTCTTTTCACGGGACTAATTTTCACTGGTGGTGGTTGTGTGTGGGGGGGGGGGGGGGGGGCAGCTAAGTCTAGCCATTGTTATTTCACTGCTGCAGATTATTTTCACTGCGGTTATTTGAAAGACTAACAGCTTAACCCCCTGCGACTCTCACAACCTCCATCCCCTCCTCTCGGTCCCCTTGATTTTAAACCAAAGAGGATGTTCAGTCTGTGGGAATTGAAAACAGTACTGACACAGGCACATCGGTTTATTTATTGCACTTTAGGCATTATGCTAATTAATCAATTAGGCTATTGGCTTTTTAGCAGAACCTAAATAAAAAAATAAAAAAGTTAGCAAACTGAGGCTCCTGTCCGTTTCTCGCTCCCCTTTCTTTATGCCAAGAATCCAAAATGGGCATAAATGCGAGTCTTTAGTCAATCGATCGGCCACTCTTGTGATAGGACGCATGCAGATGACTCCGCAATCATGGCACTGGCTCAGTTCTGAGCCCTGGACTGGGCTCCTGTGTGGCAGTCAGTACAGATCTGACCGATTTCTCGCTCTTTGTAGCAGTAGGATCGGTATTGATGCACTAGAGACCACACAAATGACTCCCATACTGTAGCTAACACTAACAACCTCTGGGGACATTAAAAAATAATATTTGCTAGTATAATTGTGTAGATTCTAAGCATTATTCCTAATATTTAAATGTCTTTAGTAGGAAGCAGAGACGTGTTTCCAGGCAGGTCGTTAGTTTAGCAAAATGCATAATTGAAGGCGTGAGGCGAGGTGCTCTTGTCGAATGTGTTCCGAGTGCGTGCTGGATGGACTCGAGTGTGAGTGATACGATTCCCGTGACCCACATTCCCTCCTTGCCTGGGATGGCAACGGTATACAGCGATGCATCTGTAATCAGATTGTCCCTCTTTATTACAATACAGCTGCTAAACTTCCCCCGAACCCCTGGCATTAGACAGAGTCTTGAATCACCGCTTCAGGCCAGAGCAGCTCAGCTTTCAAACAATACCGTGCAGTCGGGGTGAATGGGGAGGCGGGGGTGAGCACAAGAAGTTTAAAAATAAGACATTCTGCCGGGCCAGGCTGGGAATCCGAGTATATGTTAATGAAATGTGTCTGTGAGAAAAAAACCTTTGCAAATTATTTACATAAATATCTGTAACTTAAATGAGGCACACAACACTTCAGTTTCTCCCGGGAGTCCCTGGGTTGCCCATTCAGTCATCTGGTTTCTAGGCTAGGCACTCAATCTACATTTTTTATTTTTTAAATAGACCTCACCCCCCAGGATACAGAGTTGTATATGTGGCACAATCTGAGGCCACACTCAGCATATGGCAAACTCCAACTCCGCAGCTCTCACCGAATGCACCTTTACAGCGAGATTGTAAAACTCTCCTCCCCCGAGGAAGAGACACCAACCTGTCACGACGAGTGTGTGCGGCACGCCGGCCTCGGTGAGCATCCCCTGGATGTGGCTGTTGAAGAGCGAGAGGCCCTGTCCCTTCCCGCTGTGGGGGTTGAGCAGCAGCAGGAGACGACCGGGTGTCGGCAGCATGTCGTACAGTGTCCCTGGAGAGAACAGAGAGACGGAGACAGGTGACATCGATATTCGCACATGCGTGTCAGCTTTTCATCTGAGACTCTCATTCTGTGCGTTGGTTTGCGATCATGTTCTTACATCCATGTTGCTGAGATCAGGATCAGAGCACCAAATTAATATATATGTTTCTGGGATAAACTAAATAGTGATGAAAGCCTCAAAAAGGTGTCACAGAAATGCTGGGCTTATTCAATCTAACAGGCTATCTCAGGTATGTGCTATCGGAGATCAACCACATCACATTCAGTGTTTGATAAATCTGTGTGTCCTATGGTTTCAGAGATACACCAGTGCAGTTGTAACAAATATATTACAAAAAAGTAATGAAGGTTAACCCTGAATCCTCTTCCCATATCTAATGAATAAAAGAACTGAGGATGTGAGTTGGAGAAGCCTTTTTATATCTTCAGATAGAAATTGGTTTGCAGTCTTATCTATCAGAAGTGATTACATCTAATTAAAATACAGATTTAGCACATGCATTATAATTAACAGAGGCCTGAGTGTGTTACAGTTGTCGTTGTATTTGATGCGATGATAGGTGCTGGTCAGCGTTCTTCAGGCAGATGTTTATCAAAGACATTGTTTTAAGTCCTCAACTGAATACCAGTGCCCCAAAACACACAATCCTCATACTGTTTGTGCTGACTGAACTAACCTGAAAACAGCAGCTAAATACAACTCCAGGAAACTAATAGAAGTACCTACGATTGCTTTATAGACAAAACTGAAAATATAAAGAAAATAAATAAGTTATTAGGGATTTCTTGAAAAGCATAAAAACACAAGCAAAGATAAACTCCGTAAGGGCAGAGCCAAGAGGGAATATAATTTTGGATAATAACAGGCTTTGGTAAAATACCTCGGGACAACCACATGTACACTGGAACTGGGGGAGTGCCTGTCAGAGTAGATCTTTTAACTGCAGACTTTCACAAACAAAGTTGCAAGGTTTACTGGATAGAGGTGGGGGGGGCACAGAGCTGTCCTCAACGACTAATAAAGAGCGCAGCGCACTAGACCCCGATGGTCTCGATGGTTTGGCCTTTGGCAGGGGAAGTTAGCAATGCAGCTGCCATAGATGTACCAGCTTTGTGGCCAAACAAAGGACTTCCGTGCCCATCGCTCCCAATCCAGAATCTTTATGAGCTGCAGATGCATCACACCGGGCTGATTGGATGCTTGGGAGGTCGAGCCTGCCAGGGCACTGCCGGATGAATTGAGCTGCACAGTGCAATGCGAAGGACCTTGGCACCGGACTTGACCCTGCTGAGCTTCTCCTGTCACACAAGGACCCTCTGTCTAGTTTTTAAGATAGCCACCCCCCCGGAAATAGCACCCGGCTTAGCAAAAAAAAAAAAAAAAAATTAGATTCATAATGACAAGTAGTCACCCTCGAATCTCCCTCTTTTCAATAGCCAGCGATAGTGGAACAAAACATTGCGAGCTGTTAAAATCAGAAAAACTAACAAATGAGCAAGCAAAAAAAACATCTACAGACAATATCTGAACAGCTTCCAATGCCATACACATAACGCATTGTCTCCCGCATAATGGGGGTTTGTACACAAGCGGCGCTGAAGGCATTTCCAGAATATTGTAACTAATCATACTGGGCACTGCCGTTTGTTTTGGGCCTGACAAGTTACTTAAAATGATTGATTTTGCTCATAAATATATTCGAGGTTGCTTTATTGTGAAAATGTCTGCACACACAGCTTCTGTCAATGGGCAGAATTATCTCCACTTCCGTTTCAGACACGGGCCTCGGACACGGGCCGCAACTTGCCCATCAGCCCCAGCAATACGCAGAGATACCGATCGGGTCACACAACATTGCACCTCACAGTCAAGACACGTTTTCTCTTTCTTTTCTTTAAAAAAAAAAACTCAGATTTCATTCCACACCAGGGGTATTGCCTAAACCCAGACACATTCTTTGTTTGTTTGTTTAATGTCCTCCTACATATCTGCGATCCATTTAAAAGGTACACCTATTTTAAGAGCACAAATAATTATTGTCCAGGCAGAACCCAGAAATTCAGAACAGAACTGTCAGGTGCCTCTGTAGGAGAAATGCACGAAGCGTGACCAGGCTGACACACAATAGCAGCCTCTCTGCTTTTACTACAATGGCAGATTGTGCCATTCATTTATGTATACTTTAATGTTGGGCTGGATTTAATCTGAAACACTACCCCCCCCCAAAACTTTGCAAGCCTATGCCATATGGTCTCTAATCTCAAACACAGCACAGTGAGTTGGGAATGGTATCACATACACATACGGCACAGCCCAAGAGATGGAATGGATAGTTAATGGAATTACTTTATCCCATCTTTAAATTTTAATTCCAGCGCGCCGAAGAAGCGTCTCCATTATCGGGACAAATTACAGATCTAATTACCTTGCAGTGGCACCAAGACTGTAGATCATAATGAGGCCTGGCATGCCAAGGTTTTGGATGGGTGACTGAGCTGAATGGGCCATTCAGCCGACAGCTTTATGAATGCATATGTGTTATTTCTCCTCAGTCTTGCCCTACAATCGTGGATGATTTCAGAAAACACTCCCCTACCTCTCCCACAGCCGGATAAAGCGCTACTGTTTCCATTCCCTCTGCCCTGCTTTTTTTTTTCTTGTTTAACTTGAAGTTGTTATTTTCTATTTGTTTCATATAGTAGAAGCGAAGTGTTTACCTTGCATTATCAAATAGAATCACAATACAACAGAAGAAGTTATATTTACAGTGAGACAATATTGTGCTTTATTTGTCTGAGTTAAACTGAAACACGACCTGTGAGCCGAGGTTATCTGTCTTTGTCCCCATAGTAACAGCGGCCTGCATTTCAGTTTGACCTGCTTTCAAACAGAACAGGTATATCTTATCAACTACTGGAGGTAGTGTAACAGGCAAACTTTCCCCCCACCCCCTCATAAAAAGTGTGCTGATTTTCAGGTTACAGCAAGTATCTATTAAGCAATAATCTTTATAAAGCAATAATGTTTCACAACTGCTTCTATTTTAAGGGTGAAAATTGGAGGAACTCGCAAGAAAAAGATGACCGAAAACAGACCGATAGTCACTATATATTTGACTGTTTGACATACATTGTTTTTATATTAACGTACTATAGTTAAATGCAGTTTAAATTATAATCATCAACAAGGGAGGTTATTAAACAAAAGCAGTTTGTCGGGACACATCAACCAAGACATGATTAAAAGCAGACTGGTCACTCCCGGCAAGGAGCCAAGCGCAGAATAAAAGCAGCTACAGCTTCCAAGTGTTACGGTGCTTTACGCTACCAGGACAGTAACTTTAGTAGTGGCACAAAAACATCAGTGACATGGTGTCTGAGCAGTCCTGGTCCACGACTGGGCCCCTCCATCAGTGTCAGGGGACGCGAGCCTGTTTTCGTCAGAGCTCCAGAGTGGACGGTCTGCGGCCCTGCTGGACAGACGCCAGCCAGCGTTGTGCTGCAGGGCTGAGTGGGTGCCAAGCAGCGTCTGTCAGGGGTTTCTGCACCACGAGAGGGGAAATGGCCACAGGCTGAGCACGGCACGCCCTGCATCACAGCAGAGCCAGCGCCGATGACACACACGGTCACGGTCTGAAAACCCCTACTGTTTCGGGATTTCGGTGTGGTTTATTTTGAGTATCTTCAAAACGAGAGAACTATTGGAAGGGAAAAAGAAGGCATTCAGATTTGTTTTATACAGCAAGGCGAGGCCAGGAGAAGTCAATTGAAGAATGCAACACCCTCCCAAAACATCTAGTACAGTACAGAGTTCGTAGTGTGTCACACACCGAGGACTGTATATATCTAAGCAGAAAAGCATCATCCCCCTATACCTCTCTTGAGAACAGAGGGTAAGAGAGTCATGAAAAAACAACAGCCTTGCGTTGGGCTACCACGGCCACTTCCCACAGAGCTTATGTCTTTGCTGGAGAGCCTAGCTGTTTTCCAGACAGGAAAAGCCCTCTCTATAGGGATTTCATTCACCCATTGCCGGGAAAACAGGATTGCTAAGGCAGGTGATGAGACACCACAGATATGCTAATGCTGTGAGTGAGGAAGACGTGCAAGTCGTGAGAAATGGGTGGCATTGGAGGGAATCGGGCCACCCTGGTTAACAAGAGGAGCTTTGTTATTGGGAAGCACATCTGCGGGTCATGCGACTGCGTAACAAGGACCTGAGTCACGAAGCGAACGACAGTGACTCAGACTCGGTACACAGATGGGCTGCGGACTGAGGGTGAGGGCAAGAGCACAAGAGCACAAGCCGCTGTGGAGGCAGGGTTAGGGGCCATGACAGCATGTCAAGATCCGTTGCAGAGAAGAGGAGACGAGTGTCCGGGGGGCGGCTGAGTGTTCCCTGCTGGGCTCCGGTCACAGCCAAGCAACTCAGCAGCATCAGCACTTGGCTGAGCTGTGGGGAACACACACACACACACAATCAGAATCAGTCTCACACACTCACACTTACAGACACAAACTCACCCACACACACACATACATACACTAACACTTAACACTTACACTATCACACACACACAGACTCTTACACACACTCACACGCAATCAGATTCACACTCACACACAGTCAGACAGAAGGACTAAATAAATGATCAGTTAAATGGCACTAAGTAAACAACAGGACACATCAGAGTTTTACACTGATTTGCCTAATAGTAGTTGAGTGATATGAAGAGAATACAGTTTGCTTTATAGAGTCAGTGCTACTGTTAGTAGAAGTGCAATAGCAAGAGAGGCTGTCCAAAGTCAAGTCGAAGAAGAATACCAGCATGGATTTGGTAACATACAGTATATGCCTATCTTGCAAGAGTGCAAACCACATTTGACCTCTCGGGTCACGAATAGGGAAGTATTTTGAACGTGTGGTGCTGCCTGTGAGCAAAGCATCTGGTAACACAGGAAACCGAATTGCGTAGAGACTTTAGATCAATCAAACCTTACTTTTGACTCACAAACCACGTGGTCCTACCCGTATAATTAGTGCAGATTTTAAGACAAAGCAAAAATTATAGTTGTTTTTTTGTATATATAACTAATATTCCAGATTCTTCTATTAAAATATTAGCATGACTTAAAAGCCTGGCAATATCTATATGGATCATGTTATACTTCAATTTAATATATTCTTAGATTATACTGCAGCCTAGAACAAACCAAAAAACACATCTAATACTAATACAACTCAAGATGCGCAAGATCTTAAATACTTTACATTACATGGCTGAGAAACATATCCTGTGACCGACGACTGAAGAGAGAGCCTACACACTCCTCGGTTTGATTAGGCTATAGCCTGTCAGGTTTAATTGAACACAAAATGAATCCTGGTGGATTGACGGTTCTCCGAGGATGAGGGGGACCGCCTCGATGCATACGGCATGAGCAACGTCTGTCGGCAAGAATGTAACTTCCATTGCGAATGATGTTTACGGCCTTTTCTCCGCACTACGCTTCTGTAAGCTGTGGTGTATTGATCACAGGAGTGTAAATCAATCCCTGCTAACTGGAAAAGCACGTTCTCTAACCTTTCTTTCTACCCTTTGGTTCTATTAACCTTGTGTTACTCATTTAAAATGTATATACTCTGTTAAATACTGTATTCTCAGCTGCCCGGGAACGTGCAAGCTAACACAATCTAATAAATTAATGATGTCATTGCATTATGACGGTCTGTGAGCTTCTGTTAAATAAATGCAAATGGACTGTCTTTCATTCCCCAGAAGAAAACAACCTTTAGAGACATTAGCCAGTAGATGGATGTGTGTGTGTGTGTGTGTGTGTGTGTGTGTGTGTGTGTGTGTGGGGGGGGGGGGGGGGGGGGCATTGCAGTTTATTACCGATTAAAAACATGCCTTTTGTGCGAAGGCCGGTTTGTTGGCAAGCCCTCTAGTCAGTCCCTTCGAAACTAATTGGAAGCATTAATGAATTAGTCCATTACAGGGATAAAAATACCTTGTTTACTTCTTGTGTGTTTTGCACAGCACCCGAGGTGAGGAAAAATTAGTCCTTCCAATTATCTCGAAGGTCGCAACCCTACCGACAGGTGGGTGGTGTGACAGAACTACGCCTGGCCCAAAGCACCAGGCTCCATAACCATGGACACCTGCAAACTCCCTGCTGCCGCTGTCCTCGATCCCTCACTACACCTGACTACACCGGAAGTGGCCGCTTTAAATTGTGCCCAGCGAAGGGAGAACTTTAATTTTCTTCTGCAATACATATTACCCAACGTCTTCGGCCCTCAAAATAAATGGGATTTTACTTCCGAATACAAATAAATAAAACCTACAGCCCAACAACAAAAGCAGCTTACAAATCCTAATGAAGGCAGTGGGGTATCTTGCCTTCTGTACTGAACAGCTGACACCAAATTTACAATAACAGGCTGTAACTGTAAAGTATCTACACCCACTAGCTTCGACTCATAAAGGGAATAATATCCCACCCATCTGTTCAGGAGGAAACGGTGGATTGTCACCCTTGGCCGTGCACACGATGCGTTTGCGATTCTGCCCGTTTCCGAGTTCATCGGGGCTGCGGCTTGGCCTTTCACACTCAAAGTGCACAAGTCATGAAAAACTGACCACGGTGCAGTTTTCCTCTGGCTGACTAACACTCTCACCAGACGACCCTGTAATGGCTTAAAGGCCATGTGATCGCCAGTCACCAGTCCTCTACACAATTGGGTCTGTGAAATACCATGGCTGGCATGAGCTGTGTGCCCACTGAGGCTTCCCACTGTGGGACTGCTTGCTGAGCTCGGCTTTTGAAACCCACAGTGAGGGGAAAATCTCATCACATTGCTGAGCTTCAAATAAAATGACTAACAACATGACTCTACAGCAGTGTGTTCTCAATCTTTCTGAATCCCTTTTCCTAAACACAAAACAGATGTTGCCCTTTTGTGCTACTCCCTTTCAGAAGCAGGTGTAAAATTCCTGGAAAGGGGTGGATTACTGCTGGTCTACAGGAGGTGCCCTCAGCTGAAAACATGCTGATGAAGCATAATGTGCAAGCACCCTACAATTAAAATTGAAGTGATTCATTCTTCACTAATGAGAAAGTGGACGAACTACTCCGCACAAACATCCCACGAGGAAAGGGTTAAAATCTACCCGGGTGGTTCCTTTGCCAACAGGGGCACCAGGGAGAGATCAGGTATGGCTCATTCAGGCCTGCAAGGGAGCACAGCAGCAACGAATGCCCTGGCAGAGCCGCTGTTTCAAGTGATGAGTGAACTCATGCATTATTGACACAGAGGTGTATCGCTGGGCCCTTTTTCTGGCACACTGAACGCGATGTGAAGAAGGCTATTATGACATTGTCTTTCACCGAGCACTGGCCTGCTGTGCAGATACAGCTGGGCCCAACAGATCCAAAACATAATACGAGAAACCCCAGGAAACCAAATTGTTGATCAGCCGAAATCAGAACACAAGTGGCCAGTATCTCAGAAGATGTTTGTGGGACAGGATTAAGGAGTGAGCAAAATATTGTGCTTTACACAGTTTGGGCTTCACTGATGGTTTCCGAGAGATTATTTGAGGGAGGAAATATGAGGCTATTGTACTCTCCACAATGATTTAGGACTTCTCTGTGTAGACATGACTGCTTTTCTTTTGGGATTTACCCAGTGTTGTGGTTGTGTTATTATTTGTATGTATTTGTTTGTTGATTTATATATAGGACTGGACGTGTTTCATACATTTTAATCCACTACAAAGAGTTAAGGTTTTTACTCTGTGGGGTGGCTTGGTAAATTATAGCTACTAATGCGATTGGAATCCTGACTACAAAATCCAAGATTAATGTAATTAACTTGGATCTACCATGTTTTCGTTATTACTTTAATACATGACACACAATAAAAACAGCGTTGTGTTTAGTAGTTAAATCAAATGGTCATACGTGTAGGTAAACAGAAAGTACATGTATAGTGTATACACTATACGACTATTAAAGTTAGTTGCTCAGAAACACGCAGGTGTGTCTACTGACATGGCACAGATCTCTGCGGTGACCGTTTCCGATGGTGTTTCTGTGTTGTTTCATTGTTACTCAGCAGCTGCTACACAACATCATGTGTGGATTGAAAAATAAAGTTTAACTGTCGGGTTAAGAACTAGAAAGGTGGAGGAGGGGTGGTCGGGCAGTTACACAGTAACACAAATGTTACCTTAAACATTAACACAGGCTGGAGAACAATTACATTCATTAATTAAACTAATGTATAACAAGCAGGAAAATAAGTAAGTGAGTGAGTTAGTCAGAAAGGAAAGAGGAAGTGAATAAATGCATCAATAGCAACATATATACGTGTGCGTTTCACATGCTTCCTGGATATGAGGCGCTCACCTGCTCTGTGCGGCCGCGGGCGGCTGCAGCCCTGGCGGATGGCCCGAGCCCACCTCTCTGCCTCCGCCAGGTTGAGCTGCGCGTCCTGGGACGAAGCCACCCGAAAGCAGCGCTCGACCCGCTGCCGGGCCGCCCCGGAGCTCATCCACCGCCTCCTCAATGGGTAGAAATAGGCAGAGAAATAAGCCCCCGAGTCCGAGGCGTCCTGCTCCGCGAAAGCCCGGCAGCCGACGCAGTCCTCCAGGTTGTGCAGCACCTGACTCCGCGCCGCAGGTGCCGCGGCGATCCTCTGCGCGCTCAGCCGGCGCTCGGTCAGCCGCACCGCGAACCGGGTCCGTCTGTTCTGGGCGCCGGTGAACTCCCCGTACAGCAGCACCGGCGACAGCCCGTCCCCGTCGGGCAGCTCGGGCTTCTCCGGGTCCATTGCAGCCGGAGAGGTGAGGGAGGGATGAGGAAGATCTGAGACAGAGAGAGAGAGAGAGAGAGAGAGAGCCGAGGAGACGGCGACTGCCTGCCTGGCACTTCCAGCTGCAGTGGAGATGTGAGTTCAGCGCTGCCGGAGTCATCGGACCCCATCGGTGCGGCGTGTGGGAGAGGGGCTGAAGCCGCCCCCTGGCGCCTGTACAGGCAATGGCAGCACTTCCATACCGAGACTGACAGCCCTCTTCCACCCGTGCGCACATCAGTGCACTTTTGGCAGAAACTGTTTCACGTCCTATTCAATTATCTCGATTTCCTGCAGCGTCGTCTTGCGTGCATGCTCAATGTGTGTGTGTGTCTTTCTTGGTCAAGTGCAATGCACACAATAGAGGGTCATTAATCATCATCTTCATCTTCATCATCAGAAGAAGCATGCTGTTGTTGCAGCGCTGAGAGAGCTGCTCAGAAAACGGGTCAAGGGAGTTTCTGTGCAGATTACAATCGAGCCGACACGTGTAATGACGTTGCTGACAGACCCCTGCCAAAGGGGACATCATAACCCAGTTTAATAACTTAGAAATAATAAGCAAAGTACAATTCAACAGCTGGCCACGTTCGGCCCAGCTGACCTCATTGCATTGCATACATACAGATCATCGTTAACCATGTATTGAGAAGTGTGTATTTCCTGTGTGGTACTGGCACTTTTTTGAGTTTACACACACTCACATACCAATGATCATTTGCAATAAATGTGTGTATGAAGCACAGATGCACATTATCATCATTATTATTGTTGATGGTGAAGCCCTAGATGTCTTCTCCCCGCCTGCAGTTTGTGTGACAGTATTTCCCAAGATTGCAGTTTTTGCCCAGATTGCGCAGAGCAATTTAGGAGGAAGTTATTCAGAGCAGATCTGGAGTGCGGTGACCTCAGCATTACTCACACCGGCTCTCGCACAGGGCCCAGGTCAGCCCTTGTGGGAGAGCATGGTTACATGAGCATGAGAAGGAAGAGAAAATAAATTATACATTTTTGTACATCTGCAGATGATTGGTGTGTATTTACTTTACTGAGTGTGTTGTGTGATGAAGCGTCTGGGTGTTCAGACCACATGGTGCAATAGAAATGTTTGGATTAGTGAGTCAGCTGATTTGCCTTTGCAGTTGTGAAAACAAAATTCACAAGAAGGGAATACACCACATGCGTCATAATAAAGCGAAATAGGTTTTGAAATCGTATAATACTATTTGAAAAGGGGAAACTGAGTTGTTTCATTAATCTCACTACTAACAGCTTCTACGACTATTCAGCATCTGACACTATTACAACTTATAATAACAGCAATCATCGTAATACAATGGGGTTATTTTATACGTTTGCATTGTCATTAAAACGGTATGTAAAGGAATAAACACATGCATGGTTTCCCCCAATGAAAAGGCAGTTCTGACAAACATCTAATCAGAACTCAGTTTCCCAGAAGTCTCTGTAATAATATGTAACAGCAGGCCGGACACAGTCTTGGTTTATGTGACACAACACATAAAAACAACACTTTAAAAAGTGGACACATTAAAACTGATTATTTGTTTGCAGACAGAGATCAAAAACAATAAAAAGTTGTGTTTTTGTTTCAAGATAATCCTCTTACTGAATGTAACAGAAACACAAGTAACTGTATTAAAGGCACTGCAAAACAACACACAAAAAAACGATTCTGCCTCAATGCGTCCGATTATTAAGCGGTCTGTAGGCAAAACTAAGTATTGTTTAAAGTAATTATATGTAATTGACTGACACACGGTCCGCGCATTTCCACCACTGATAAGTCAGGGGGTTGAATGGTTATCTGCCGCGGAGGATTGTGGGAAGAGTGAGAAGCCTGTCGGGCCGGAGACGCCATTTTCTCTGCTATCTTTGTAGGCGGTGTGTTCGCCTCGCCTCGCCTCGCCTCGCCTCGCCTCTCTCTGTGCATTTTCTCCGGCTCAGACTAAACCCAAACCATGGGAAGGAAGAAGAAGAAGCAGATGAAGCCGTGGTGCTGGTATCCTTTTCGGGCGGTCGACTTTTCTTCGGGCCCCTGTGGCGAACGAGTGTGTTTGTGGGTGTCGGGATGTGATCGAAACGATAAGGCCGCCATTACAGCGCGCTTTGCCGGGGCAGGACGGACAAAGGCCCCCCGCTCTCCTGTCTCTGGGGGCGTCTTGTATATCGATTGAAGTGCGTGTTTTCAACGTCTGTTTTACACCGAAACGGTAACCACGTAGTGTAAAAATATATAAATGTCGTTTTATTTCAGTCGAGGCGGGGGTGTCGCGTCGATCGTTGGGATTCACGTGAGTTGTGGGTGTTTTATATCGCTGTTACAAATAAAAACACGAGATTGATGCTTTCATACGAGGGTGAGCAATAACAACATAAATCGTTACCTAAGCTGTTATATAAACGCAGGGAAGCGGATGTGGTGGGAGATACCGCGATATTTCCGGTGTGTCTCTTGTGTTTTGGTCCGACTGTGTACAGAGCTTGCTGTGTAGAGTTCCGGGTTAAACGGGCTTGATTTATATGTTGATTAAGTGAACTGAAAATGAATAAATAGGGAAGTAGCAGAAGAAATTAGGGTATTTTTGATGTTATTTGTCGAGAAGGTCACTCTGTCCGGCGTTAAGCTGTATTAAGGCTTGTGTTTCGGAAAGTTGTGGACCTATTTGTTGTCTAGATGTAAATGTCTCGTTGATTTGTACCCCTGCAATGCCTGCATCTTCTGCGTAGTTTCGTGGGCGGTGGGGGGATTGTGTGAATGTGAATGGATGGGCGCATTTAAATGTTTTTGTCTTGTTAAATGTTGACCTTAACTGAAACTGCACAGGTACTGCAACAGAGATTTTGACGACGAGAAGATTCTTATACAGCACCAGAAAGCAAAACACTTCAAGTGTCATATATGTCATAAAAAACTATACACGGGCCCGGGCTTAGCTATTCATTGTATGCAGGTAAGCTCTTTCTTCACAGTACTTTTTAACTTCTTGACAGGGCTGTTGTCTGTTATGATTGTGCTTTGTTTGAGAAGCTGAGGTATAATGCATTGTCCCAGTAGTTTTGATGTGCCTCGTTGTCAACGCAAGATAAAATGCCCTGTCTTTTGATGTAGGTTCACAAAGAAACAATAGATGGTGTTCCCAATGCGATACCTGGCAGGACGGACATTGAATTGGAGATCTATGGCATGGAAGGTATTCCAGAAAAGGACATGGAAGAGAGGAGACGGGTACTAGAACAAAAAACACAAGGTAGTTATCTGAAAGGAGCTGTTCTGTGCCCCCCAACCCTCATTGTCCTGAACAAAAGTGAAAGAAAAGTGTGATTGTCACTGCATTAATGCTCTTGTATTTCTGGTGTTTTATTTTGCTCGTGGTGTTTTTTTTTTATACATACTTTTCCTGTCACTCAAATAATTCAGTATGCTCTAGTTTTAGGAAACGTGCTTGTTGTGATTTGTTTATTTATTTATAGTGTAATGCATTGTGTACTGTGTAGGGGGCTTGGAAACTATACGTTTGCGGGTTAGACCACTTTTAGACTGAAATGTATCCCATGGTGTTTGGAAACCCTTTGTGTATGGAGTTGTTTTTGGTATTGATGTCTGCCTGAGGCGGTAAGTGGGACTGTTTTATGTGATGCATTGCAAGGGAGAAAAAATATATAATTTTGTCTCCATGAAACAGCTGAAAGTCAGAAAAAGAAACAGAACAACCAGGAGGATTCGGATGATTATGAGGAGGAAGAAGAGCCGGGTCCTTCTTTCCAGCAACAACCAATGCAGCCCCAGACAGGCTTTATGCCCCCCATGACCCAGCCGGGAATGCCCCACGTGCCCGGGGCTCCGGGAATGCCACCGGGGAACTTCTCAGGTACTGGACTGCTTTGTTTGACCCCAGGAAGAAAAGGCCAGGTTCATACCTGTGAGGACTGAGAGAACACAATATGGGGGTGAGGGGGTGGGCGTGCTTTGTTTGAAATATTCTCAAAATTATTTTGTAAACTGGGATTTGCTGTCTGGTGTTTTGTTATTCATAAAGTAGCTATTGCCATTAACACAGTGACCCCTCTCCCCTTGCAGGAATGCCCCCCATGATGCCTGGAGTTCCTCCCATGATGCCCGGTATGCCCCCTGTAATGCCCGGAATGCCCCCAGGGTAAGTGAGCATCATGTCAAGCCCTTGTGTTAGTATAGAAGTGATGTTGTTATGCTGTTTTCAAAACGGCACCACTTTCATGTGACTGGCAGCCTTGTGTGTTTTGTAGTCCTAAGCTAAATGGAAAAATATTGTTCCTCACAGTATGATGCCAATGGGTGGGATGATGCCCCCTGGACCCGGGATGCCCCCAATGATGCCCGGTATGCCCCCAGGTGAGGAGTCTGTTTTGGTGTAGGTTAGCAATGCACCCCTGATTCAGATATTGTATGGTGTTTTGTAATGCCATTAGTGTACTCGGTGCAGAAATCATTCAATGTTTTTAAAGTAGGACTCTGATATTCTAGATGTAGTGGACATCTGGATCTTCTTGGTTGATCTTAAAATTTGATCTTTAAATTCTCCCTTCAGGCATGCCTCCACCTGTCGGACCTCGTCCAGGCATGTCTCACCTGTCCCAAGCTCCCCCCGTCACCACGCCGGGGATGCTCAACAGGCCGGCCATGCCTGCAGCAACAGCCCCTGCTCCTCAGCCCACAGTCACCAAACCACTGTTTCCCAGCGCAGGACAGGTAAGCCAGGCAAGCTCGGATTTCTTCCTGAAGGTTTATTGATTAATGTAGAATTGTTCAGCACTTGATGATGCTGCCGTCGGTTCAGTCTACAGACTTGAAGCTGCAGTGATTCTCAGTTTTGCTTCGGTCAGGGTTGTCTGGGTCTGAAGGGAATGGGTTATAGAAAATGTAAAACGGTCTGGTGCTCATAAAACAAAACCAAATTCCTCAATAATGGAGAAGATGGCAGGCTTCAGATCCTGTCTTGGCCCCGTGTGAACAATCTGTTCGGTCAACAGAAGCCATTATTCATATGGAGCACAAGCCTCTGGTTCTAGAGTAGAAAACACTGACCCATTTGCGAGTGGGTTTTCACAGTTTGCTCTTTCCTTATGCTACAGATGGGGACTCGTGTACCGAGCACAAGTACAAGTACAGCCGTTTCCAGTGCAGACACTCTGTCCGCCTCTTCTAAACCGCTGTTCCCTAGCACGGCACAAGTACGCGGGAGTTTGTCACTGATCTGCAATCTGTGAAATGAGTGCTACACCAGAATAAACATAGTGGCATGCAGTGACTAGATCTTAGCTTTTAGCTGCATACAATGCATTTTATAAATGCATTTAATAAATGAGTAAAGAAATGGACTCTGAAAGAGCTCATCTACTTCATGCAGTAGTTAAAAATGGACCCATGCTTTGCATATTAACAGTACAGCGAAGGTGCTCTGTTGATTACATGGCCTTACACGTGTGACTTGCTGCATGCCCATGTATGTGAATTGACTTAATGGGAAATCGTTACAAATCTGTGAATTGTCCAACCCCACAATCTCATCTCTACGTGTGTGTATTTTATCTGATTGGGCTTTTCTCGCTCAAATCCCAGTGGAACCTGAATGCGCAGATTTGTATTGTGCCTATTTTCAGCTTTGCTGTGCTTAGAATTAAGTGCAGTGACTGTCCTCCTTTCAAAGCAGATGCACTGTTTGCAGCTTTAATCCATACGTTACATAGCATGAAATTAAAGATTAAAACTAATTCTTCCTCCATTAGTGAGCTGCTTGCAGTGTGTTCCTTGTTGCCGATGTCTGTCTGTCATTAGAAACGCTGCTAGTTGTTGGTAGAATCTGCTGATTGTGTCTCTTCACCTGACAGGCTCAGCAGGCTGTGTCTGGACCAGTTGGCTCCGATTTCAAACCTCTCACACCTGCAACGTCCTCAGAGCCTCCTAAACCGACATTCCCAGCTTATACTCAGTCTACTGCTTCGACCACTAATGCATCTAATAGCACTGTATCCAAACCACCAGCTACTGTGACAAGTAAGCCTGCTACCCTCACTACAACGAGTGCAACTAGTAAGTTGATCCACCCTGATGAGGATATCTCGCTGGTAAGTTCTTGCATTTTATTCTTTGCCATTCAACAGTAAGTAATGCAATGTCCAGTTAGTTGTTAAGTGGTTTGATTTGGTTTTTAGACAGGACTGTATTTTTGTTTTTTGTTAATTGTTCCAGTATTGTGCTTGTTTGACTGTGCTTTTATTTTTTTTATTGTGTTAAAGAAGGGAATACTACGAATATTAAAAGTATCTGAACACTGTTCTCTGTTTTTTGCCATTCCCTCCTTTAGGAGGAAAGGAGAGCTCAGTTACCCAAATACCAGAGGAATATTCCCAGGCCAGGGCAGACCCACATGGGTGCCCCGCCTGTCGGACCAATGGGGGGCATGATGCCTCCGCAGCAGGGGATGCCTCCACAGCAGCCAGGGATGAGGCATCCAATGCATGGTATGTTAACTTCTAAAACTTCAAATAAAATGTCTAAAGTTGTATAGTAAAGGTATGAGTTTGATCTATATTTAACTGGCTTTGTCGATCTATTTTTGTGCATTAGGTTTTCCTTCCCCATGCAAATGTCCTAAATAATCCTAAATAAAAACACCCTGTTGATGTTTCTTGTTTCTTTCCAGGGCAATATGGAGGTCCCCCCCAGGGAATGCCTGGTTTTATGCCTGGAGGAATGCCTCCATATGGGCAGGGCCCCCCCATGGTCCCTCCATTCCAGGGAGGACCCCCCCGGCCGCCTATGGGAATGAGACCTCCTGTAATGTCTCAGGGAGGTCGCTATTGAAGCCGACACGCCATCTCTTACTAGGTTTGGAGATTAAACCTTTTCTCATCTTGTGGTGTTTTAGTAGCCAAGCCAATAACTATGTCTACCTGCCCTTTGATGATGAGAGAAAAAAAAAAAAAAAAAAAAAAGATTGCAACGCATGGGACATTTCTGTTTTACATAACCTTTTATTTAAACAAACACACACCAAACTGTTGTTGCAATTGATACTGTGTGGCTTTTTTTTCTTCTCATGTTTCGTTTAGGTTTTTAGAAGTGAAGTTTAGTAAATGTGGTTCGTAATGTTTTGAAGGAGCTGGAGTAACATGAACGTACCACCTTTATCAAGGCAAGTTTCTGTAATTACATTGCTCTACTGAAAAATGAGGCCTTCACAGCACTTTAGGTGCTGTTGGACTTCGTGTCCCCAACTTTGCTTGGTGAGGGCTTCAGGTATCAAACAGTTATCCCGACCTGTTTTGTACATTTGCATCTGTGACACATCAGTTCAGATTGGGTCTTGTTGCAGGTTTAATCTTTGGCCACAGAGTAGAGTAGTACATGTGATTAATTTCTGTACTGTTGTAAAATTTCTTGTAATAAAACGTGATGAAAACTTGAGGCTGTTTTTTCATGACCCGGGGAGGATCGCGTCGCTTAAGGTTTGTACGTGCATGTAAGTGTATGACCTGTACAGAGTGTGTGTAGCGCAGGTCCAGGGATGTGTGCAGACTTTTTTTGTTTCCCCATCAAACTTCTCAAAGTGAAATCTGAACAGATGATTTTCTTCCCCCTTCCCACATGATGGCCTACATTTTATCACTTAGACTTTCCCCTCTATTCTAGATTGAAGACTCTCATTAAAACCTTAGCTGTGATTTAGAAACAATGGAGCAGTTAATTGCATCATTTTAATTGGTTTTGCTCAACAATGAAATTTGACTGGAACGCCTAAGAGGTGTTTACCCCCTCCTCTCATGTAATTTGTAACACCATATTTCTCATTTAGTGTGTAATATTGGGTTGCCTGTAGGTAATTTACTACATAATTATAATAGGCATTTTATTACAGTGCACATTTACATGTCCTTGAGCTATAAAGCAGAAACCGTGATTTCCAAAATAGGAGCCTGCCGCTGTCAAAACAGCTGTCACTTGAACCTCTCGCTCACTTTAGTATTATTCTGCTGCCCTCACGGGTGTCCAGTGAGCTAACGTATCACTGACTTCCTGCATTTCGTTGGTATTTCTCAACAGTCCTGTCTCTCGGGTCATGTAAGACAAAGTAAGGACATTGACCCAAGGCAAGTAAACGCAGCAGTGTGTGAATATGTCAAGAGATTAAAGCTTTGAATGTGGAAAAGTCACAATCTGCACAAATTGGCCACATTTAAGTATATAGTTGGTCAATCCATTGGTGTCCACTTGGGTGAAAGGGCAGCAGTGGATAGCGAACTATGCTAGTCTTTTTCCACCTTGTCGGAACATGCTCGGCCACATATTCTGTGAACCTGCCCGAGAGAGTTTACAGTCTTTTACAATGACCACTTCTGCGATGCGTGTGAACCTCTCCTTTAAAGACTAAATGTCTGGTGGGAGGGGGGGAAAAAAACATACAAATAAACAAAAGTGTGTGTGTTGGTGGGGGGGTATGATTTAGATCATCAACAAACAAAAAAAGCCCCAATAAATCTTCATGTTTAGCAGCAATTGAGGGACTTTAGTCAGGGGACCTATGGTTTGAAGTGCATGTGTAATGGTAAAGATAGTTTGGCTGTTTTGCTAAAATTAGAATTTCTCTTCTCCCTGTAGCAATGGCACGGGACAGGCTGAGGCCGAGTCTCAGTGTTGCCCTGTACAAGGCAAGTCCGAATCTTTTTTTTTTCCCATTTTATTTGTCAAGGGTTTTCACAGCGAGATCGGCTGTTGGATTTTTATGTCCCCAAACTTGTAGCAAGTTTGGTGAAGGCCCTTGTTTGTTCAGTTTAGGAATTCCACTCACTTACTGGGCTCGACATTAATATGCAGTGCGTTAAGCACACGATTTTAGTTTTGAATTTCATGTGTCAAAGACTTGCCGCTAATCGAAAGTAGACGTTACTGGCAAATTCACGCACACGTACTATCGGAGACTAAACTCTGATTTCTTTTCGTACACTGTTTGGAAACGGGCCACCACTAAGCCAGATATCCAAACAAAAGCAATGTGGTGTGGTAGTCAGAATCCGAAGAACATTGCTCTTGTAAGCCAATAGCATTTACAATTGTTTTTCTGTTCGACTTGCAATTTAAAACGTACAGCTGACAGTCTGCTTGGGACACGTTTGTCAAAAAACCTCCCTGTGTACTGCTTCAATGGGTCGAATGGCATCCTCTCATTTGTAAACTTTATTTAAATCTGAGGAGGTTAGTTGTGTAGCCGATGCGTGTGCGATTGGCTTCGGGATAGACCCTGGCTGTATTTAACCGAAATCCTGAATAACGGACACATTGTACATCCTCTAATAGTTTGCTGCTTGATCTTGAGCCATTTCCTGTATTGTTTTTCTACTATTAATGTTGAGCTCAGTATGAATTTCTGGTGACAGACTAATGTTTTTTCCTGTGTAGATGTGTAGCCCTAATCATGTGCCAAGTATCTGGCAGGTGACTCACTGGCTCTTTCTAGCTGTTATTTAAACTGTTTATGAAATGCAGGAAGCATGGGAATGTTGATTTGTGTGAATCTTAATTTGCCTTTCCTGAGTGATTAACACTGCTGGGGAGACAGTGAAAGTATTTTTATGTGCTGGCTTACTTCCAGCAGCAGTTTTCCAACTTACAGCAAAACTGTATTTGTTTGCTAAATATATTCTAAATTGAACTTTTTACTGGCATGTCAAAGGGGGGTAACACTACACAAACCTTTCCATTTGATCATCATGGAGATAACTGCATTACAGATCTTGTCACATTACCAGCTTGTGTACCTGGCTTTCATGTGAAACTAACTTGGCACTGACATCATAGTTTTTCCAGATGCCCATCATCTCTTCCGTTTAATGTGATTTGTGTTTCTATTAACTAGCAGCAACATTTCTCCACTTGCTTTTTACTGGTTTTGAAGGAAAAAATCCCAGATCACGGGCAGTTCAGGTTAGTTTGCTCTGTAAGTACCTGCCGTTCCTCAGAGAGAAGTTGTGTGTTGCACGGAGAGCGTTCCTGCGCAGCACACTGCTGTAGAAATCCTGTACAGTCTCGGTCTTGTTCAATTTTAAATGTCCAATGCCTGTATCAAGCTCTACTGTTAAATATTCTGTATTTGGAAACGGTAATAAAGTACTATGCAGTCTATGCTGCTGTATTTTATTTATTTATCTCTCTATTCCTCTCGGTACTGTTCAAATATCGAAGCCCTAGGAGCTGAGCTGGGGGTGGTTGCGGGCATAATTATATTAGGGAGGGAGGGAGGAGGGAGGGAAACCTATTAGTATTAGCAGTACCTGTTTAGATTAATTACATCACAATTAGTATTGTCAGTGTGTTCAGGGCTCTGGTGCCCAGTTGACGAGGTTATGGTCCGATCTGGGAATGTGGCTCTAGCGGGTCATATTGAGGGGGCTGGGCTGGGTCTTTGTTGCTTAACCCTTCAGTACCTCTGAGTCCCGAGTGTAGCTCTGTTGGGCAATGCTGTGGGACTGGCATGCTTCCGAGTCCGCGCACAAGTAAGTTAATTGGGTAAGTAATGACCTGTCTGAGCTTATGTGTCAGGGGAGGGGTGTATTTGTAATGGTGTTTCCCACAAGCATTCCCCCCCCCCCCCCCCCCCCCCCATCGATTCATAAACCGGTCACTACTTAGGCTGTGCTCCTCCGCACTTTGCCCCAACTTTCTTTTGATACCATGCACTTCAAAATACTTTTCCACTGGGAGGAGATGGGAAGGGTTGTGGGAAAACTTGCTTTAAACTTTGCATCCTGCTGTAGACAGAATTCCGTTAAATCCCCCACCCCCTTCCCGCAGCGTGTCCGTATTGGCTGCCTTTCGGACAGTCTGCCTGTGTGCCATATTCTCGGGCTCAGGATCTCGGTCCCCTAAGATTGACTGACGAGGTTCTCTTCTCTTTCCCTGATTTTTACACTGGGCGGTTGTTTTGACTTACTATAGGAGTAAAGTTGGTCGTGTAAAGCGCGCTGCGTGGGGCATCTCTTTCAGGTGAGCAGTTCTGTGACTTGCTCTCTGGTTCTCGTCTCCCCCCCCCCCCCCCCACACACCTCCATCGTTGATCTGCCGGTGTGCTGTGCGTGGTAGAACACTATACTGTAGGGCCATACCCAAAGTGTGTCAAGATGCAGTGTGCCTGTCTTTTCTGCCCATAATGACACCCCCACTCGAACCATGGCCTAGGATCAGCCCTCTGCGAGAACATGGTTAGTCATGTGCAGGTACACACACACACGCTCATGTCTAACTCTTAGTGTTTTTGTGATTTTGCTGCATGATTGGTCTTAGAAGTAGAAGTGTCTAAAGTGTGTGAGTGCACAAGGAAATGGTTCACACTAGCAGGCCAGTTATATTTTTAATGTTCCCTTTGAAATGCGGCGTGGAATAAACATTTTTGTTTGTGAACTCATTTCGATGTCGATTCTGGCTTTCGTCTCAACCTGACTAAAATTATATTTGGCCATCCTTTGTAGCTCTATAGCTTCACTGACTCCTTTTGTAAAGCTTTCTTTAATAGTAATAATAAAAATATTTCAAATTGTATAATGTTCATTGTGCAGTGAATTATTTCCCATTTTAGTACTGCAGTATTGTGGTTATTACTACATAGACTCACGGTTGTCACTTATTAAGTACATGTAATAAAACAGCCCCCCCCCCCCCCGAGAGGCCACATAAGGGATTGTGAAATATTTATTTGCAGACAATTAATTGATCCATTTGAAAAACATAATTCCTCATTGGGTAATCAATACCTTCTACTTCTGAAAGAGTAGCCATTTGTATTTCCACCACCTGCAGAGACGGACAGTAAAGCAGCCAAGCTGACTGGGTGTCTGCTGTACATTGTCTGTTGAAAGGGTCTCCTGTTAGATGGGATTCGCTGTGGCCTCTGGAATCTGCTAGAGGAAGTCTGTCCATCTCTGGAGTTATTCCTCAATGAACTACCCACTGTTAATGTATATAATGTATATATTACCTGCTGCAGTTTCAATGTCAGTTGTGCCTTTCAGTGCTTACTAAAAATAAACGTCTTTATACACTGACTTGTGTTTTTGTCTTTTGTGTGTTCTGGAGTGTATTGAGCTCTTAAGCATTACTTACTGAGTATCTGGTGACAAATGAACAAGGATAATTAATGTTACATTTCTGAATCCACTGATAAAGATGTCATATTTTGTTAAAAGATCAGATCTGTGCATAACTTTGGGTATTTGTAGAGCAAAAACTGCACATACTTAATTTGATTATTTTACATCTTTAAACATTCTTAGTCTGAGATCTGTGCTGTGGTGTTCCTGCAACAGCAGTGCGCCAAAATTTCTAATCTTTATTAATGAGCAATACATGTAAATCTAAGGAGTATGGTTCAAGACATTATAGTTGATATTCCTGTTAGCATGTTTAATTCTTAACTGCACTTTCATATAATTAAATGAAAGCAATACTGTAACCTATTCATAAACTGATGAAAGCAGTGTCCAATGTGCCAGCTAGTAGGGTAGAAAATGAACAAATTACATCATACATCACATGCAGCTCTGATTGAAACTAGCTGGCAGAACTTATTCTTAATAACAACTACATTTATATAGTGTTATGAATATGCCAACAACACTCTGGGATCCATACCTTACTCAAACCTTTTCACAAATTCATGTTTTTTTTTTCACCTCCATATAAGCTTAATCGATGACAATAAGCATGTGCAAATGTAAATGAATCGCACTTCTATAACCCGTACAGCATCAACTTTTTTGTATGGGATTCCTTTAAAAATACCTTGTTCAGACACCATTGTTAATGCATCAGGTAGCGATGCATTTCTGCTGTGAGGTTTCTGCCCCACCTTACAAAAAGCCCACCAATGCCAAGTACATATGTCACCAAACTGGAAACTTTGTAGTTTCTCTGCATTTCCAGTGTTGTAAACACTGTATAAGGAACAGTTCCATAAAAAATGTCTGCTATGTTCAGTTTGTATCATTGTTTCCAGAGACATCGTACATCATGAACTTGCCTTGTTTAATTTTAAATTCGTGCTCACACTGAACTTGTTAGGTGGGGTTGACAGCTTTGCAGTCATGTTACTAGACTGATTAAATAACAGACATGACTCTCTGGGTCATATGACTGCAGTCTTAGTACTGGTCTCGAGGGGATGGTATTTTCATTTCATTTAAAAATCATTGAAGGCAGTGAACACATCAACAAGCAGTTCCAGAAAAACAAGTTCGGAGGTCACCTGTAGAGCACCCACAACCCCATCTAAAACTAAAACAATACCACAGAAGAATACTACTAGTGAAGTAGAGAAAGCTGGAGGAAATGGTGACATCAGAGCAAATTCTCTGAGTTAAAAAAAAGCCTGGAAAGAAAGCACCTTACTGTATGTTCAACTCCACAGAAAACCACACCAAGGCAGGCTTTTTCATTGGACAGTTGGACCTCAGGCAATGTTGGCAATGAAACTCCAGCCACAATACTACATACTGAACTGCAAAAACGTATGTAAATGTACACTGTATCTGGACATCAATAGCTCCTAGTAATTTTCTTCCTCTGTGAGAAATTAGTGTTCCTTGTGTTACAGTTCTGTTTTACAGGAAACACAATGCATGTTCCCTACTTCAGAGCATTATTACAAAGACAGTATGTATTGACAGTATTGTGTGATTTCGCTGTGCAAAACCAAACTCCATCCTCTTCTAATGATAATTATTAATGAGCAATGACCCCCCTGTAAATCTAATGAGTATGGTTTAAGACTTGGCAGATATTCCTGTAAGCATATTTGCACTTTCATATCATTAGATGAAAGCAATGATGTAACATCCTCTTCATAAGTGTGCCAAAATCAATTATGGTTAACATTCTATACAACATGAAAATAGAACAGGACACAGGAATTAAATATGTACAATGTATTTATTAACATATGGGACAATGGCAGAATAGTAAAAAATAAGTTCTAACAACATTTCCATATAGATTGTAAAACAAGAACACAATAGCAATTATCTCAACATACAGAACAGCAGTCTGCAACCCCAGTACTGAAGTGCCATAGGCCTGTGGTTACAGATAGTATAATATTATCAATAGCTACAGACCCTAAATAGGCAATAACTGGTTAAATAGCTCAAAGCACAACTGCAGTGAAATCCGAGATATCCTACTGCTATCAATGAGCAGGGTTGCAAAGCCCCGATGTGAATAGAGTTAATTTCTTTGGTATATCATCAAAAAAGGGAACCCAACAATTAAATGCATTTGTCCATAACAAAACCATCCATGGTTAGAGATCAAAACTTATTGTATTTATTATACAGGTGTTACCTTACTGGGAACTTAGTTGATTACATAGTGCAAAAGTAACATGGTCGAGAGTGGGGATTATATATTATTTTTTACAATTTTGTACAACAAATAAAAATGACATAAGCAATTAAAATAAAGTTAATAGGTGTGCACAGATGTATAATTCACGATAGCACATCTACAGCAGTCATTGTGGTAGAGCAGAACCTATTAGTTAATGTGCAGGGCAACTGGGCCATTGAAGGAAAATCCAAGATAGAAAGAGACATTTTCATTCATATGAGGCAGCGAAGCAGAATGCAGAGGGATAACTTTGATCTTGCTGTGTTTGCAGCTGCCCCAGACAAACAGCTTTTCATTCTCGGTCCATCCTTCCACACGTTTCAGCAGTTGTGTGACCTCTGGGGTCTTCCACACCTCCCCATTGAGCCACTTCAGTCTCCTTTCATTCAGTGACCCTTTGATGCACTTCTCCAGCCTGCTTCTGTGAACGATCCTGTGAAGGCCGTTTCCGTTTCCCAGGAAGAAATGAGTGAATATTCTCTTCTTTCTTGAAGGAACATTCTTGATTTTATGCTCATAGAGCCTTTTCAAATTGTCAATTGCTGCCATGAGAATTTTATTATTCCTTTCATTTGGCTCTTTGTCTTGCATTTCATCGGGCCAGAACAGCAAAGTGTGCAGGAAGAAGGCACTTGTGAGACATGTGTTAATGCGTCCCTTGCTAAACCGCAAGCTTAGTTCCTGAAGCTGTCGGAAGGTAGCAAGTTTGGGGGACCCAGGTGAAACGCATCCTAATGCAATTTGACACAAAATGTAATTTGCCAAGTCACTGAGGTCCAGCTTTTGTGGATCAAGATACATACTTATGATTTCCTCCAGTTTTTGCCCACACCTTTCATTTTTCTGATCAGACAACATTGAAAATATGGTAGTTACATTACCACCTCCAAGTTTGTAAATCCTCATTTGTCTCCTTAGCGGACTAATATTATCTGGGGATTCAAACTCCTGATCTTGGCTGGCTGACAGATCATTCTCACAGAAAAACTCAGCGTACACTTGGGTTTTTCTCAGAAGCCATTTTCTGGGATTGTATTGATGTTCTAGCTCTTTATTCATAACCTCCTCTTCTTCTTCATTTTTGTCAGTTTGAAAGTAGCTCAGGTCTTCTGAAATCCATTCAAGAGCATAATATATACGATTTTGAAGTCCTTTTAGGTGGCTGTGAAATGTATTCCAGGGTTTTTGTATTTCTTCTGGAATATCGTCTGTCAGCAGATAGTGGAGAAGCTTAGTAATTTCATTTGAAAAAACATTCACTGATTTAATGAGCTGCAATAAACGGCAGCAAACATCCACCTCTCCGAAATAGGCAGTGTTATTCATGCGATCTTCTTCCAACTCTGCTGCTTTTTCAGAGGCTCTGAAACATGCTGTTGCTTTTAGAGCCATTTCAATTATTTCGGCAGTGTTCTCAGGGGTCCTGTCCTTTTTGTCTACCGAGTCCAATTTAAAATTGAACCATTTCTTGTAGACCTGAGCTTCTGTGTGCAAAATGAAAGAATCATGTGGCAAATGTGATTTTGCTACTTCAGCCCAATGTTTTGCATCTTCAAATTTTTCATGTGTTGAACAGAGTCGTGCTAGCTGTTGCGCGAGGAAAGGGTCCTTTCCTAAAGAGGTGTAGGCAGATTTTAACAGGTCCATGGCCTTGGGTGGGTTGTTTTCCTCATTACAGACGTGCTCAATGAGAGGAGAAAATAAACTGTCAACATTGTCTCCCTTGCTTCTCTTGTACCGTCTAATGAACAGATCTCTGATGAACTTCAAAAAGTCATTCCTTCCAAACCTGTGTTCAAAAAGGACTTTTTCCTGAAGAAGGGCCATAGCAAATATACTTTGCTGCTGGTCTGAACACAGTTGATTTAAGATTTCTTGTGCCACCAAAGGGTGAATTATACGAACAAAAGTGATGCTGTCCCTGAAGTGTATCAAAACAAGCCTTGCTTCTTTACTCAGGGCATTTTCAAATGAACTCTGGCGTATTGGTTCTACACAGATGCCTAAGCCCAAAAAGGCTTCACAATGTGACACAGAGATATAAGAGTGCTGCACATAACAACTGAGCAACGCTATATACACAATTAAGTGTGTTTCAAGAGATGAATGATCAATATCTTTTAGAATATTTCCCACAAAGTTCTTGATGTATTTTTCATCAAACCCTTCACTCATCAACACAAACGTCAGAATGAATTCTGGTTCAAATGTTTGCTCAAGTACTTCACGCTTTTTGGAGAACAGTTTCTTTTCCCGGTCTGACAGTTTGTGTGTAATGGCTACTGATTCTGCAGGAAAGGATTTAACCATCTTTTCAGGCTCATGGGATCTTTTGCAGCTTAGCAGAATGAAGCATATTGTCAATGGGTTGATTTTCTTGCAGGAGATGGCCTCTCCTAACCCATGCCTTAGCTCATCAAGGTCCTCATAGTCTTCCAACAACAGAAGCACAGGGACACATTTGTTAATGTCCTTTTCTTCAAATTCTCTTAGTAAGACTGCATGTTCGCAGACAGTTGCTACAGGGTGAGATGGCTTGACCACTGCACACCTCAGATCTTTCCTCTTGTTCCAGAGGGTTTGTCTAGCGACGGTGCTTCCACCACTACCTGGGTGGTGGTATATGTTTATTCTGGCTACAGACCTTGAGAGTGTGTTCCCTTTTAAAATGTTTTCTAGTATTTTAATCACTTCTTCATATGTATCTCGTTGAATAACCTCTCCACATTTGCCATTGTCTGCCAGCCAAAAATTCATCCAACTCACTTTTCCTCCTTGGTAAAAATGTTTTTCTATGTCTTCCACATCTATAACACTATCTTTGATATTGATGTCATCGAAAGCATTGATACCGAGGATTTCAAGGGACAGCATAGCTTTCTCATCATCAGGTGTAAGCATACATTGCCCCTTACTGTACACCGGTAAGTGTTTATCAGACAGTGTTGTGGTAAAGGGCTGAATGCTTTGAAGTGTGACATCTACATGACTCATCTGCATCCCAACTATGCTGATCTGATTCAGTGTTTCAGTTGGACAAGATGTTTGAGCAAGACTGGCCCACTTGTTGTAGTGTTCTTTGGACTCTGAAATGACAATTACATCCTCGTGGCCATTCATTTCAGCATAGAACTCATGGAAAGTGTCAACAATTGGCTGTTCCACCTCTGACATCAAGACAAAAAGCACAAGAAAAGTCCCCTTTGGAAGAATTTCATTGCAGATTGTAGTTATTGCCTTTTTAAGGTGCTTTTTCTTGTTCTTTATCCAGGTATTTTCATCACAGGGCTTTTCATCTCCAAGATAATCGTTGCGCCCATTACAGAATATCCAGCTGGGCTGATAAAACAACTGCAATTTCTTTATTAAGTCACTGTCGTTCATGTAGTCATGCAGGAAGTGAACGTTTGGTGTGGAGCGCTTTAGAGTTTGATATCGACAGCACAGTCCAGAGGTTCTAGAGTCTGGATCAAAATCCAACACACAGAAGATGTTCATGTTCAGCAAGAATGTGATGTTCTTCAGGCTGTCGTTTTCAAACTTGTTAGTGACAATAATGTACCAGAGAGAATCATCCATGTATTTCTTGCCACCAGTCAAAAGCATACACAGTTTTCTCCCAAGATCCTCTCTGATTTCTGAAGGATGCTGATAAACTGAGGATTCTGCCTCCTGCCTTCTCCGGTCTCTTTCTGTCAATCCTTGAATAAACTCAACATGATCTTCATCAGTAATGCTCACTGTTTTGGCCCCTACTCTCTGATAGACTGTTTTCTTATCAAGTTCAACTTTGTTAGTTTTTTCATTAAATTTAGGTATACGAACACTATAGAGTTTGCCTTTAACAATTTCAGCCTTGGGTACAATGTCTACCTCGACAACCCAGCTTGTCTCTGTGTTGTCTCTGTCAATAACCTCTATGAACCTTGGGGGCCTGATACACTGCCTTGCATCTGCCTGTTGGGAAGGATTTGTAAAGCTCCTTTCAATGTAGTCTAATGCATCAACAAATAAATCTTTGTCCTTCACAGGGATACCAATAATTTCTCCATGCTGGTAGGAAGTGTTCTTGCTGTCCATAATGCCAAAATGGATCGTGCCATTTGTTCGAACATTCATGCACCCTGCTCCAAATCTGATAACCTCACTGGAAAACTTGACCTGCAGCCTAGTTCTGTCTAACTTTACTGCTTCACCAAGAGATTTGTACTCATGGCAAGGCACTATTAAGTCGACTATTCCAGTTTCTGGTGGAAGAACTCTGTGTTTTACATATTTAAAGACTTCGTCGGTTATGTCAAATGGGTGTGGTTCACAAGATTCCAGGTTTGGCTGAGAATCTGGTAACGATTTTATAGTTTTTTTCTTTGATTCAGGATCTGGTCCCTTCACTGCTTTCACTTCTTGATGTTTAATTTCTTTACGTTCATTTTGATGATCCTTAACTTCTGATTTTGTAGAACTGCCAGTTTGTTTGTTGACTGATTTTTGCTGATGTATAGATGTCATAAGTTCATCTCTTTTAGACAGAAGAAGCTGTATTTGACCAGGTTTCATCTGTGTCTCGGTTTTTAGAAAGTCTGATGTAAGCCCTTTTAAAACTGGTCCTGTTACTTCATCTTCATGAAGTTTCTCGATGTAAGTATCTTTAACTCCTATTGATTTCATCCAGGAGCTTACATGATTTTCATCCCATTGCTCAAGTGGCAGATTTTTATATTCTGAAAGACAAACATTTATTTAATAACAACAATTTCCTTTTAAATAAACAGATTCAATTTTTTTAAATACAATTTTATATACAATTTTCACAACAAATGTTACTTTATGTATCCATACAAATTGCACTTGTGAAATGTAGTATAATAGTGTGGTATTGTGTATATTAATTATACTGTAATCTTGAAAACCTTAATATATATAATAGTGGACAGATCAACTCTTCTTATATTGTGTGGAGAGTATTAAACTTAACATCATTTTCATTCATTCCGAAAAGTCTTTTTAACCCCTGTAAAAGAGTGCATTTAAAGATACAAACAGAGAAATTTCATGAAGATGTTTAAAGGGCTTATGGCAGACTTTCTAAGTTATTCTGTTTATATGGATTACCAGTTTTTTTTTAAAAAAGGAGTATTTTCATTCAAATCTATACACAAGCAGCAATGGGACATCATCGATAAATTATGCAAAGTAGAATCAATGTGTTCAGAACCTTCGAAGGTGAAAATGTACCCTTTGGGACAGCCCTAGGTTATGTTAATGTTTCTATTGAACAAAGCTGTTGTGTTAGCTAAGTGTTTTAAAATACAGTTAATAACTTATTGCAATTGCAATAATTGTCACATTGCATTATTTCTCATTTAATATACATCTCATCTTGGAAGGGGGCCAACAATTATGCAAATAGTTTTCATCAAAGCCATGGAATTATCGATATTCAATGTGTGTCATGCACATCCATACTTAGGACATCAGACTGTAAATCCATTGCACGAGTCTTGTTTTATTATTATAATCATACTATCATTATCCAATTCATCACATAATTTATCATCAGTTCCAATAATACTGGTGTGTAATGGAAATGTGTATATATATATATACACACACACACAATTTAAGACACTGAAAAATATATTAAGTGGGAAAAAAACTGAAGCTACACACTCACCCATGTTTGCCAGCAGGTTGGGTTACTGATGGTGCCGAAACAGATAATTGGGGATTTTCTTTCAGTGGAAGATCTAGTAAAAACAAAATAAAATGCACCTTCAGCTGTAAAACCCACAGGAGACAAAGATCAATACAGTATTCAAAACTATTCAAAGACTCCAGAATGCAAGCGTGAAATGAGGATGTTTGGTTCGCTTATAGTTTATACTATTATACAATACAATTGCGTTTATTATAAAATACAAATGATTATAATGATAATATAATCTGCACATTTTACTGGTTAGATTAGGCGCATTACCTCAACAGTCCTGCCGTTTCTTGTCCACTTCTAATTTCCCCATCTCTACACTTGACCTGAGGAGAGAGACTTGATGAGTAAGCGTTTCAATCCGTCAGGCTCATTTACACGACACTGCGGTGCTGAAAACCACAGGCTGTGATCTTAGCTACGCTTTGATCCGGGAATCGAAACTTTAGGTGATGGTTGAACTTCCAGTACTGGATACCAGGCTAATCCACCGACAGGCATGTTTAATAGTAGTGTAGGCTTCCTCAGGGATCAAGGTAAACCAGTAATATCCTGTGCTGACAGGATAGTGTTTATTTTACTCGAAAACGTGGATTAAAATGATAGCTGCAACCGAGGAGATCACGCACCACAATCCTTCCGTCTTTGAGATGCGATGCATTGTGGGATTTCAAGGCGGTCCGGTGGCGCTTCTCCCTGTCTAGATAATGGAAAACCTGCCTCAGGTCTTCCTTTTAACACTATACCCCTCGATTATATTAGATACACCACATATACATGTTATCAACGAGTAATGTTTTCTCGTGGCCTGGCAAGGACGCTTTTATTTAGCCCAAGTGCTGTCTGTAGTTGCCGGCGTCACATCAATACACAAAGTATCACATTTATTTTAGTTGTTTACCTTCCCCCCTCCAGTCTATACAAACAGAATACCATTGCCAAATGGCGAAGTACGCATTTGGATTTATTAAAACTAATTATTTGAAATATACATCCATACATTGTATACATTGTTGCAGGTAGATTTTTGTTTTGCCACTGACTGCGGAGCGACGCTGTCGGAATGAAAGACGGGCGGTGTGCGCAGTGTTGTTTAACCAACCCTGCCACGGAAGGCGGGCCTCTTCTGTCCGAGTTTCGTTTCTCTGAAACAGGGGAATAGGTTTCGTTTCGACGTGGAGGGCATGTACCACCCATGAATTACGTCTATGTGTACATTATTTACAGCAGGCTCTCCCCAATGAACACCGAGAAAACTCCTAGATCAGATCTGTCCGCGACTAAATCCACACAACCCGTCCTGAACTTGGCAATAATAGCAAACCAGTCCGGAAAAAAACTAAGAATAATAACGGCGTCCAACGACAGGCTTAGGATTTGTTTCTGTAAAACTGTAAACGTTTTAAACTTATGAACAGTTTGGAAAAAACAAAACATACACAGATTATATATATATATATATATATATATATATATATATATATATATATATATATATATATATATATATATATATATTACATTATATACACAATATTATATATACAATATATACACTCACCTAAAGGATTATTAGGAACACCATACTAATACTGTGTTTGACCCCCTTTCGCCTTCAGAACTGCCTTAATTCTACGTGGCATTGATTCAACAAGGTGCTGAAAGCATTCTTTAGAAATGTTGGCCCATATTGATAGGATAGCATCTTGCAGTTGATGGAGATTTGTGGGATGCACATCCAGGGCACGAAGCTCCCGTTCCACCACATCCCAAAGATGCTCTATTGGGTTGAGATCTGGTGACTGTGGGGGCCAGTTTAGTACAGTGAACTCATTGTCATGTTCAATAAACCAATTTGAAATGATTCGACCTTTGTGACATGGTGCATTATCCTGCTGGAAGTAGCCATCAGAGGATGGGTACATGGTGGCCATAAAGGGATGGACATGGTCAGAAACAATGCTCAGGTAGGCCGTGGCATTTAAACGATGCCCAATTGGCACTAAGGGGCCTAAACTGTGTCAAGAAAACATCCCCCACACCATTACACCACCACCACCAGCCTGCACAGTGGTAACAAGGCATGATGGATCCATGTTCTCATTCTGTTTACGCCAAATTCTGACTCTACCATCTGAATGTCTCAACAGAAAACGAGACTCATCGGACCAGGCAACATTTTTCCAGTCTTCAACTGTCCAATTTTGGTGAGCTTGTGCAAATTGTAGCCTCTTTTTCCTATTTGTAGTGGAGATGAGTGGTACCCGGTGGGGTCTTCTGCTGTTGTAGCCCATCCGCCTCAAGGTTGTACGTGTTGTGGCTTCACAAATGCTTTGCTGCATACCTCGGTTGTAACGAGTGGTTATTTCAGTCAAAGTTGCTCTTCTATCAGCTTGAATCAGTCGGCCCATTCTCCTCTGACCTCTAGCATCAACAAGGCATTTTCGCCCTCAGGACTGCCGCATACTGGATGTTTTTCCCTTTTCACACCATTCTTTGTAAACCCTAGAAATGGTTGTGCGTGAAAATCCCAGTAACTGAGCAGATTGTGAAATACTCAGACTGGCCTGTCTGGCACCAACAACCATGCCACTCTCAGAATTGCTTAAATCACCTTTCTTTCACATTCAGACATTCAGTTTGGAGTTCAGGAGATTGTCTTGACCAGGACCACACCCCTAAATGCATTGAAGCAACTGCCATGTGATTGGTTGGTTAGATAATTGCATTAATGAGAAATTGAACAGGTGTTCCTAATAATCCTTTAGGTGAGTGTATAGTGATGGAGTAGGCCCATCCCTTTGTTAAGGTGTTTGGAAAAGAACAGACCTTTCAAACAAAGGCTTACCTGGGGTGGGGCTGTGGAGCAGCCATCTTGGGAAAGTAGAAGAGAGGTTACAGAGGCCATCTTGACAGGGGATTTTATGAGCCCCCGTGCTCAGTTGAGTTTTGGAAACCAGCGCTGTTCTGAGGGGCAGAACAGGGACGCGTCTGATTGGTCACTTGCCTTTAGAAGGCGGGACGTAAATCACGCGTTTGATGGGCTTGTTTAATTGTTCTTGGAGGCGGGACTTGGCTCTGAGGTGGATTTATTTTGAAGAAAAAAAACGGGAAAAGAAGATTAGTGCAATTAGCAAACATTACCCTACCAGGCTGTAATCTTAATCGTGAAATGTAAGTACAATATATATCGTTTTATATATTTACATTTTGCATAGTATTAATACTGAGATTAACAAGAATAATTAATAACTCTGAACAGTGATCATTAACATGTACAGTTCAGGCTTAAACATGTATTACATATAATAGGACCAGGCATCTTTGCTGGTACAGGGGGGGAAGTATTTAAATATATGTAGTTGGTTAAATATATTTTTAGAAATGCATATCAATATGTATTAAGCTAGGTAGCTAACATTGCAATTATAAATAAATCCTCGTACTGGAAAAAAATCCTTACATACACACCCTGAGTCTCGTCTTTTCTTGAACGTTTCTCCCTAACATCACGAGTGACTTCTTATGTATTCATTTACATTACTCCAAGAATAACCATATGTATGTATATCTCTGCTCTGAAAACAGATCTGTCTCTGCCCCCAGGTAAATGATTTGTTATCTTGTAAGTCACCCTATATAAAGGTGTTAGCTAGATAAAGTAATAATAATAATTATATATAAATCAGACTTGTACGAATGACTGCCTTTGGTACTGGATTATGCAAATTGTGGCTGTTACCCGCATCTTTTCCAAATCATGGTGTATGTTAAGGTGTCTTTGTATGTTATTTTCAATGCTTTCCTAACTATTTTCACAGGGTTTATTCTGGATATGGAAGACCTCTGGCTGCAGTCCATTAAATCTAATCTTAAACCGGAAAGAAATGAAAAAGTCCAAAGACAAGTTTATTCGTTAAGCGATCAGACAAAGGAATCATTTATGCAGGACTTTTTAGCTAGCATTGATGACCATAATCAAGGCAATTATCCATCAGTTAAAACCAAAGGTGCACATCATTTTCACTATTTATAAGCAAAATGAACTCCACAAACAACCAGAGCTAATAGCTGTAAGAGTTATGTCTCCTTCAATATTGTTAGTGATGTTAGTTTTCAAGGAGTAATTGTATAAATGCAGATATATCACAATGGGCATGATTCAGGTAATTTAGGGATGGTGTGAGAGAACACTCATACTTTCAAAGTACAAATAAAAAATCTAAAACAAACAGGACCCTGAACTCAGACTCCACATTTATGCGTCTTAAGAAACGTAAAAAATAGGTTTGGAAACCATGGTAAAAAGTAGTAAATATTGCTGAATTAAGTATTAATTTGACAATGCACCTTGTAAATGTAGCTCACATATATAAAATACCTTGATAAGATATCTTGATACTATGTTTTACTGATGTTTTTCTAATCAGTTTTACTGCAATTCAAAAAGAAAATGGCATGTACTTTAATGTATTCATTTTTATTTTGTTTATTTATTAAATTATTGGGAGTTACAATATGGCACAACTTATTTCACAATGCACATTTAAAAACAAAAAAGAAAAGGACAATATGTATGACAATCATTTATAATGTGTTACATTTAATATTAATGAATTTCATTTTTGAAAGCTACAACAAAAAAGTAGTTTTCTCTGAAACAAACAATTTAAGTGCTTAAGACAAATTACATTCACTGCAACTTTTCCTTGTAAAATATTCTCCCTTTCTTTCAGGCACTGGTCAAGAATGCAACTATATACATTCAGAAGGATTCCACCCAAACCATGTGTGACCAAGTCAAAGCTTTCCAACTGTGTAGATAATGTAGTTTTTAATTTGTTCAGATTGTTCCTAGAAAACAATAAATCCAGCACATAAGTATTCTTGTTATGGTGTTTATCTCCTTTGTGAACTAAATTCTGTTTAGAGGCAATTAGAAAATCACAAATCCATTCACATATTACATTAACATATTGACACGTGGTATCAGAGGTGTTATGACAGTGTAGTGGTTAATAGTCAATAGAAGATATAAATAGTGAACACACAGACATTATAAATTATTTATATTTTACATTCAAAATTTGCTTAAAGTTCTTAAGATATACAATGAACATGACAATACATTTTTTAAACCATAACTTGGTTATAGTGTAACCGAGTTTCCTGAACTGTTGGATATCAGCAGCTCTTGAATGGTGTTGGAATCAGCACTCAATATTGGAAAGTTGTTGGCAATGCTTTTAAAGTCAATAAACTTGCTAGCCAGAATGCCAACATCTTTGGAAAGATCAGCAGGTTCTCCTGAAAAAAAAATCTATTTGAATAATACTAAGCATTATTATAACTTTGTATACAAATATTTATATTTAATTCAAGACTTACTAAACTTTTAATACATACAAAGATATAATACCTTCTATTTGATGCAAGTATACATAATTTATATTTTATGCTAATCAACATATAATAGCTTACAAATACATAATTAGTTAATTCATGCAAATGTTTTTCATTGCAATGTATTGCAACTCTTTGTTTTTAAACTTATGTATGCTGTCCTAGATATTTAAATAATTCAAGTTGGCTATACCCTCAGTCATTTTCGAGCAAGCACAGGGAGGTAACCCTCGATTTTGCTGCAGTTTTTATCCCTGCTGGTTTTTAAAACTGTTTTATTTCTTGCTTTTTGGTTTTGACTCTCCTTAGGTAAGCTACCACTCCATTCATATAGAGTTTCTCTGGGCTGCTGCATCTCCTCCTCACTTCATCTATGCTTACTTCATAACTATCAAGAATATATATGTCATGACAATCATAGCAGCATACATATTGCTTTCCAAATCAGGTAACAGTACTATCATTTACACTGAAGGATTTATACTGAAAAATATGTACAAGGTATCTTTTACTCACACACTTTTCCAAAACTGCTTATCCTTACAGGGTTGTGGTTAACTATCTCTGCTAACATTGGGAACACCCTGGATTGGATGCCAGTCTATTTCAGGGCATACACGCACAAGCACACATTAACATAAACACCTTGTGGCAATTCATAGTAGCCGATTACCCTTCTAACACGTTTCTGTGCGGTGGGATGAAAAGAGCCTCTCTTAACTGTTATATGCAGTAGACAATAAATGTTTAATCATTTCAGCCAAAGGTTGCTTTACCCTTTGTGATATTTATGAAAATCACTTAAAATAATAAATATAGAATGAAATACATTGTAAACTGAATTGTTTAAATATATTACATACATATTTCATACCTTCTTTGCTGCTTGAAGTTTGATGGCTTCAGCAAAGATTCAACTGTAAATCGAGCTGTGGCTTCATTTGAGCTATGAGAAAATAAGTACTGGTAATTAATATATTGCACTTTACAAGCTAAATCCTTCACCGTTGTCTACATTCCTTTTGACTTGTAAGATAAACTAAATGTATGTTCATGCTTAATTAATCACAGGTTGAATTGGACCAACATAATTCATGTTAATTTAATAAAAACAATGTGTTTAAAACCATTTTTAATGGTTGGATCTAGAGGGTGGGGCTAAGTGGCCAAAAGTATAAAAGCTGGTTCAAGGGCCTTAGTAAGAGAGAGCCTGGTAGAGATTAACACCTGTCTGTTTGTGATTGCTTAGTGTGTTGCAGTGACTACACTGGTTTTGTTCTGGATCTTTGGGAAGACTATAAATGTTCCGGTTTTGAAGCCTTGCTGCCCTTGTTCTTGCGTGTCTGACTTTGGGACCACTATATACACTCACCTAAAGGATTATTAGGAACACCTGTTCAATTTCTCATTAATGCAATTATCTAACCAACCAATCACATGGCAGTTGCTTCAATGCATTTAGGGGTGTGGTCCTGGTCAAGACAATCTCCTGAACTCCAAACTGAATGTCTGAATGTGAAAGAAAGGTGATTTAAGCAATTTTGAGCGTGGCATGGTTGTTGGTGCCAGACGGGCCGGTCTGAGTATTTCACAATCTGCTCAGTTACTGGGATTTTCACGCACAACCATTTCTAGGGTTTACAAAGAATGGTGTGAAAAGGGAAAAACATCCAGTATGCGGCCGTCCTGTGGGCGAAAATGCCTTGTTGATGCTAGAGGTCAGAGGAGAATGGGCCGACTGATTCAAGCTGATAGAAGAGCAACTTTGACTGAAATAACCACTCGTTACAACCGAGGCATGCAGCAAAGCATTTGTGAAGCCACAACACGTACAACCTTGAGGCGGATGGGCTACAACAGCAGAAGACCCCACCGGGGACCACTCATCTCCACTACAAATAGGAAAAAGAGGCTACAATTTGCACAAGCTCACCAAAATTGGACAGTTGAAGACTGGAAAAATGTTGCCTGGTCTGATGAGTCTTGATTTCTGTTGAGACATTCAGATGGTAGAGTCAGAATTTGGCGTAAACAGAATGAGAACATGGATCCATCATGCCTTGTTACCACTGTGCAGGCTGGTGGTGGTGGTGTAATGGTGTGGGGGATGTTTTCTTGGCACACTTTAGGCCCCTTAGTGCCAATTGGGCATCGTTTAAATGCCACGGCCTACCTGAGCATTGTTTCTGACCATGTCCATCCCTTTATGACCACCATGTACCCATCCTCTGATGGCTACTTCCAGCAGGATAATGCACCATGTCACAAAGGTCGAATCATTTCAAATTGGTTTCTTGAACATGACAATGAGTTCACTGTCATCAGATCTCAAGCCAATAGAGCATCCTTGGGATGTGGTGGAACGGGAGCTTCGTGCCCTGGATGTGCATCCCACAAATCTCCATCAACTGCAAGATGCTATCCTATCAATATGGGCCAACATTTCTAAAGAATGCTTTCAGCACCTTGTTGAATCAATGCCACGTAGAATTAAGGCAGTTCTGAAGGCGAAAGGGGGTCAAACACAGTATTAGTATGGTGTTCCTAATAATCCTTTAGGTGAGTGTATATATATATACAGTGAGGGAAAAAGATATTTGATCCCCTGCTGATTTTGTACTTTTGCCCACTGACAAAGAAATGATCAGTCTATAATTTTAATGGTAGGTGTATTTTAACAGTGAGAGACAGAATAACAACAAACAAATCCAGAAAAACGCATTTCAAAAAAGTTATAAATTGATTTGCATGTTAATGAGGGAAATAAGTATTTGATCCCCTATCAATCAGCAAGATTTCTGGCTCCCAGGTGTCTTTTATACGGGTAACGAGCTGAGATTAGGAGCACTCTCTTAAAGGGAGTGCTCCTAATCTCAGCTCGTTACCTGTATAAAAGACACCTGTCCACAGAAGCAATCAGTCAATCAGATTCCAAACTCTCCACCATGGCCAAGACCAAAGAGCTGTCCAAGGATGTCAGGGACAAGATTGTAGACCTACACAAGGCTGGAATGAGCTACAAGACCATCGCCAAGCAGCTTGGTGAGGAGGTGACAACAGTTGGTGCGATTATTCGCAAATGGAAGAAACACAAAATAACTGTCAGTATCCCTCGGTCTGGGGCTCCATGCAAGATCTCACCTCATGGAGTTTCAATGATCATGAGAACGGTGAGAAATCAGCCCAGAACTACACGGGAGGATCTTGTTAATGATCTCAAGGCAGCTGGGACCATAGTCACCAAGAAAACAATTGGTAACACACTACGCCGTGAAGGACTGAAATCCTGCAGCGCCCGCAAGGTCCCCCTGCTCAAGAAAGCACATGTACAGGCCCGTCTGAAGTTTGCCAATGAACATCTGAATGATTCAGAGGAGAACTGGGTGAAAGTGTTGTGGTCAGATGAGACCAAAATCGAGCTCAACTCACCGTGTTTGGAAGAGGAGGAATGACCCCAAGAACACCATCCCCACCGTCAAACATGGAGGTGGAAACATTATGCTTTGGGGGTGTTTTTCTGGTAAGGGGACAGGACAACTGCACCGCATCAAAGGGACGATGGACGGGGCCATGTACCATCAAATCTGAATTTGTAATGATTGATGCCTTTACTTAACTATATTTCTGCACTTTGTTTTGCACTTATGTTGTAAGGGCGTCTGCCAAGAAATAAAAAATAAATAAAAAAAATATATATATATTTATTATTATTATTAATAATAGCGAGGCTAAAATACATGGGTTAGACAGTAAAGTGGACAGTAAAGTTAAATTTTAGTCTTAGAAATGTCCCATTATGTCTTCTCATATCTCACAATGTATTTAATTGAACAGCATGTACAGTAATATCTGCGCATTACAGTAATACTGGGTGGCCTGTTACAGTAAAAGTAAACCATGTAAAGTATCCAGCTAGTTCTTAATTTTATTACTCATCAGTTCATAACATTTTGAAGTGATAGTATAATCATTGGAAATACAAATGTCTCTCATTGAGAAAACATTTACAAATACACATTACAGAAAACAAAACCATATAATGTCTGGATTTCAAAATATTGTCCAGCCAAGACTGAAAGAGAACAGTGATGGGTTTCTGAGGCTGGGGATCTGCTCTTTGTCTCGCTTTTTTTGATGAGTGAAATATGTTTTTAAGGATGATGGCTTGGGAGCAGCAGCAAACCCATAGTTTCTTATAAGTGTTCCCATCCAGGCATCTGGGCCTTCTGAGGGTCCCAAAAATAACAGATACAACAACATGACTTTAGCATTCTGTGTTCTCATCATTATTATTATTGATTTATTATCAGACGCCCTTATCCTGGGAGACTTCCAGTTTACAAAAGCAACATTTTAAAACATTACAATAGTCCAGTAATACAATCAATGCAAAATACAATTTAAAGCATTACAATAGTTTAGTACAAAATACAATAAGATAACTAGAGTGAAGAAATAGTATATTTGTATCAGTTCTTAATCCAAGTTTAAAGTTTCCCTTTAAGTACCCTGCGTAATCTATGAAAATATAATTTCAAAATGAATCATCTGTCTCCAGTGAAAATCTTTGTGTTTGCAAAGAGCACAATTCACATAACAACTTTTAAATCTTTTTGATTCTGTAACGTATATTCAAAATAATCCATACTTTTCTGTACTATTGGGTTTTTGTTGTTGTTGTTGTTTTTTATATTAACGGCTCCATCAATGTGTTTCTGGTCAATTCAGCATAGAGTACACATAAAAACGTTATGTAATGACTGTGATATTGTGAGCGACTGGTCCTTGAAATGTAAAGCCCAAATAAAACGTGACATTTTCATTGCCATAAGGCACTGAAGTGGAATTCAAGGCATGGATTTCGAATTTCTTATTTTCGGGACCCTTAAGAAAGACAGTGCCATCTTCAGTCCAGCCCTGGACACGTTTCAACAGCTTAGTGATTCCTGACACCTTACAGACCTCTCCCTGGAGCCACTTCATTCTCTTCTCAGGGACTGTGAGAAGGTTGGTGTGTGTTTCCACCTTGCTCTTGTGAACAACCCTGTTCCACCCACTTCCATTGCCAAGGAAAAAGTGAATGTAAATCCTTCTCTTTCTTCGTGGCACATCTTTCATTTTGACACGGTAATATCTTTTGAGTAACTCTGCTGCAGGCATGATAATTTCATATTTAATTTCCCTAGCATGTTCACTGTCATCCTCTTCGGGCCAGAAAAGGAGAGTGAGTAAGAACAGAGCACTAGATTGACATTTATGTCTCTCTTTTGGAAACTGGTGGCTCAGCTTCTGAAGTTCATGAAGAGCAGCAAGTTTGGGAGAGACGGTTGACAGACATCCCAGAGCAATCTGAGATGCTATGTAGTTCACAAGGTCCATCTGGTCTAGCTTTGCATTGTGTGGGTCATTAGGGTACAAGGATATGATGTCTTCAAGTGCTCTGATTGGGTCTTTCATTTTCTGGTCAGTCAGGATGGAAAAGATGGTAGTAATGTTGCCACCACCAAGGTGGTATATCTTCATGCGTCTCATGAAAGCGGTGCCTTGGTTTGACATCCAAGCCTGATTACCTGAAAAGAATGATTTATCAATGAAATACTTTCCAAACACAGAGGATTTAATCACGAGCCAGGTCTTTGGATTGCTTATCTTAATTTCTGAGCTGCTGCCTTCCTCCTCTTCTGCATTGGTATCAGTCTGAAAATAGCTCAGGTCCTCTGAAATCCATTCAAGGGCTTCATACATGTTCTTCTGAAGGCTTTTAAGATCACAGTGGAAGTCCTCCCATGGCTTGCTGACTTCTTCAGGAATATAATCTGTGACCAGATACTTTACAAATTCACTGTGACCACTGTTTCTATTTGAAAATACTGTGAGTGAGGAAATGAGCTTCAACAAATTACATCCAATTTCTACTTCTGCATAAAAACCTGAATTATTAATGCTGTCTTTATCCAAATTTGCTACTTTCTGACATTTTTTAAAGCACTCAATCGCTATAAGTCCTGTTTTGATTGTGTCTGCTGTGTTTTCAGCTGTCATGTTCAGTTTTCCCACTGCTTTACATTTAGCATCAAACCATCTCCTAAACACTTGTCCTTTAGTGTCCAGAATGTAGGAGTTGTTCGGACGCTCTTTTGCTGCTATTTCTGCCCAGGATTTGGCTTCCTCAAACTTCTCATAGGAGTAATTCAGTCTTGCAAGCTGCTGAGCAAAAAACACATCTTTATTGAAACGGTTATAGGCTGCATGCAAAAGTTCAATAGCCCTTTCGGGGGTCTCCTTTTCTCTTACATGTTCAATGAGAGGAGAAAAGAAACTATCAGATTTGTCACCTTTGCTTATTCTGCAGCGCTTCATGAACAAATCCCGAAGAAACTTTACATACTCCTCTCTTCCAAACCTGTTCTCAAAGAGCACATCTTCTTTAAGAAGATCCATGGCGATCACACTTTGTTGCTGCCGGCTGCCTGAGAGCTGCTGCAAAATTTCTTTTGCAACTAAGGGATGAATTATACGTACAGATTCGATGTACGTCTTCTCATCTCTCAAGTGTACGAACACAAGTTTTGCCTGTTCGCTCAGTGATCTTTCGAAGTTGTGCTGGCGGAATCTGTCTATATGAATGGTTAATGCGAGCAGAGCTTCACAGTGGGATTGTGAGATATAGGAGTTCTGCACGTAGCAGTTGAGTAATGCCACATATCGGATGAGGCGGCTGGTGAGAGATGAGTGGTCAATGCCTTGTAGCAAATGTTCCACAAAATCTTTTATGTACTGTTTCTCAAACTCTTCACTCATCAACACAAAAGTCAGGATGAACTCCGGCTGGTACTGCTCTTCCAGTTTCTTCCGTTTTCCGGCAAACTGTCTTTTCTCCTCTGATTTTAGTTTGTGGGTCACGGCAACATTGTGTAAAGGGTAAGCTCTGCACATTTGTTCTGGATCATGAGATCGTGTGCAGCTCAACAGAACGAAGCACAGCGTGTTTTGATTGATCTTCTTAGTGGTGACAGCAACTTCTAATTCATGCCTCAGATCATCAAGGTACTCCTCATCTTTGTCTTCTATTAATAAGAGCACAGGGAGGCATTTCTGTGTGTCCTTTTCTTCATATTCACGCAGCTTAACTGCATGCTCACAGACCCTGGCAACAGGGTATGAAGGCTTTACAACTGCACATCTCAGGTCCCTTCTGTTGTTCCAAAGGATCTGTCTTGCAACTGTACTCCCACCACTGCCTGGATGATGGTATATATGTATACAGCTCACAGGTATCTGTTCAGGACTCCATTTCAAAATATCCCTGAGAACCTTGGAAACTTCCCCGTATGCTTCTCTCTGAAGAACCTCTCCAACATATTTTTGTTCTGCAAGCCAAAAATTCAGCCAGCTCACTTTTCCACCATGGTAAAAATGCCTTTCAATATTTTCTTTTTCAGATTCCACAAACTCAGCAGTGGTTTCTTCACACTGATAAACACTCAGGATTTCCAAGGAAGACATCCTTTCTTCCTCTGCTGTTTCAAGTAAGCAGGTCCCCTTTGTGAAGACAGATAAATGCTTGTGGGTTCGAGCTGTGAGGGGCTGGATGCGCAGAACTGTTGCGTTCACGTGGCTCATTTTCATTCTCACAACACTTGCACGGTTCACAATTTCGGTGCTGCAAGATGCCTGAGCAAAACCTGTCCATTTCAGATGGTTTTCTTCAGATTCTGAAATGCAAATGATGTCTTCGTGACCTTGCATTTCCGCAAAGAACTCGTGGAAAGTGTGCACAAGGGGCTGCTCAATGGGTGACATGAGAAGAAAAATCACAAAAAACAAGCCCTTTGGCAGAATTTGTTTGCAGATCAGTGACACGGCTTCCTTCAGGAGGGTCTTCTTGGTTTTGATCCAGGTCATTTCATCACAGGCGACTTCATTTCCATGGTAATCGTTCCTTCCATTGCAAAATATCCAGCTGGTCTGTTCAAATAATTGCAAATGCCTAACAAAGTCATTGATGCTTACCCCACCTTGAAGTTTGTAGTTCTGCAAGAAGTGCAAGTTTGCTGCATGGTGCTCTTGATATTTGTTGCAAAATCCAGAGACTTTGGAGTCAGGGTCAAAATCAAACACACAGAAAATCTTCATGTTCAGAAGGAAATCAATGGCGTTCAGATCCTCCCTTGGAAACTTGTTTGTAACAAGAATATACCACTTGTCCTTTTCTATATATTGCTTGCCACCAGTCAGCAGAACCATCAGTTTTCTCCCCAGGTCTTCACAGACATCTGGTGCGTTACGAAAGTGTGAAACTTCTGCTCTCTCCCGTTGGGCGTCTCTGTCTTTTACATTTTGGTAGAACTCAAGGGGGTCACTAACAGGTTCTGTTTTGGCTCCTACTCTGCGATAAATAGTGGTCTTTTCCCTTTCAACCTTATTCGAGGATTCCTTAAAATTAGGTAGACGGACAGAGTAAACTTTGCCCTTTACAATGCTAACTGCAGGTACAATGTCAACCTCAATGACGAAATGTTTTTCCGAGCTATTCATGTCAACAACTTCTATAAACTGTGGTGGGCGTATGCACTGCCAGACATGCTCACTGTCAGGAGCAGAAAAACTCTTTCCTATGTGATCTAAGGCATCAACATAGAGGTCTTTCTCTTCCACGGGCACACCAATGATTTCACCATGCACAAAACCATGGTCTTCTCTACTGTCCACGACCCCAAAGTAAATTGTGCCATTTGAGCGAACATTCATGCACCCAGAGCCAAACTTGAGAAGCTCTTTGGCAAACTTGGCCTGAAGTCTGGGACGATCCAGACGAGCTGCTGTAGTTAAAGATTTGTATTCACGGCAGGGGGTAATTAGGTCCACAACTCCCGATTCTGGCTGCAGCACATTGTGTTTCACATATTTGATGTCAATCCCCTCTTTGCCAAATGGCCGTGGTTTGCAGTCTCTCTTTTGTGAAAACAAGCTCGCTCTCTGACCCGCTGCTGCATCTGTTTCTGCCTCTGGACGGTCCTGACCCTTCACAGCGTTGATTCTTACTGGACTCGTTTCTTGCTGATCACTTTGGCCGACAGCTGGGGAATCCGGTGACATTTTTGCCTTCAGAGAAGGCTGCTCCTTTCCCAGAGCCTGCCGAGAATTAATCAGCTCATTGCGTTTTTGCAGTATTAAGAGCGCTGGCCCCGATTTCATACCAGTCTGCTGTTTGAGAAATTCCTCTGTTATTTCTCTTAGAACTGGTCCATCTACTTCCTCTTCGTTAAGTTTCTTAACATACTGTTCTTTAACTCCTATGGATGTTAACCAGGAGCTCACGTGGGCTTCTGTCCATTTCTCGACTGGCAGCGTATTGCACTCTTCATCTGTGTTGGGAAAATAATATGAATTAATTAATTAATAAGTATATATAAAATAATTTCAAACGATTCTGGAGAATTCAAACTTTTTTTCTTGAGCAAAACATTTTTTAAATTTTGTCTCTAAATATAAACCTATTTTATCTACCTATTTATCATTATTATTGTTTATTTATTGGCAGACACCCTTGTCCAGGGCGATTTACAGTTTACACAAGTATTACACAAGTGCAACAATACAATTCAATACAGAATTCAAATTAAGCATTAATAGTAAATACAATTTAAGAATTATAAAAGTGCAGAAGTACAGTTAATAAAAGACACAAGGCACACATCCAAGTTCAAAGAGTTAACAAGTGCAGACATGATGCAGTGACGTCCTAGGTATGAGCTAAAGGGAGGGGGCAGAGGGGAAATGACAGTAAACAACAGGAGATAAAACAATGGAAAAGCAAGCAGACGCATAATGAAGCACAGTAAAATAAAATGTGAAATGACAGGAGTGCTAAACAGCTCAGGAAAATATGCTGCTATATTACAAGTACAGACTGAACAGATGTTCTCAATACATTGGTGCTTTAATGTTTTTGTTGATTTAAATTTGATTAAACATATATATATATATATATATATATATATATATATATATATATATATATATATATATATATATATATATGCACATTGGCCACCACGCAGCTTCTCTGAACACTTACCCATTTTTTAAGTGGGGGGGGTGGCAAAGTGTCATATACAGGTATCCATAGTGAATCTAAAAGATAAAATAAATATATTTTGTTGACTCACCTGAATCAGTTAGAAATAAAATTAACACTTTGGTGACACATTTATAAAGCAAAATATGACATCAGTTTCTGATCTGTCATTTCTACTCATAATATGTCAACTGTGACAGTCATACTTTGTCTAACACCTCAGCTCTGAAACACTAAATAAGATTAATTAGATTAATGATAACAGAGTGTTTGTTTGATAGCCAGATCTGTTTTTTCTTTGAGTCCACAGTATCTCATAATTTTGATTTAGTAAATCGAAATAACAATCAGTCAATAGCAGTCATCCCACTGCTCAAGAAACCAACCCTTGATGCCACCTCTCCTCAGAACTACCGCCCTGTCTCCCTACTTCCCTTCCTCTCAAAGACTCTCGAGCGGGTGGTCCACCATCAGCTCTCTGACTTTCTGTCCCAACACTCACTCCTTGATCCTCTGCAATCCGGCTTCCGCACAGCTCACTCCACTGAGACGGCTCTCCTGGCAGTCACTGACTCCCTCAGCCGTGCTCGGGCGGCCTCCCTCTCCTCAGTCCTCATCCTCCTTGACCTCTCTGCAGCATTTGACACCATTGATCACTCCATCCTCCTCTCTTGCCTCGCTGACCTTGGGATCTCTGGGACTGCTCTCACCTGGTTCTCCTCCTACCTCAGTGACCAGTCCTACCAAGTGACATGGCGAGGCTCCTCATCCACCCCACAGGCGTTCCTCAAGGCTCCGTCCTGGGCCCGCTCCTGTTCTCTCTCTACACTCGCTCCCTGGGCCCCCTGATCGCTTCCCATGGTTTCTCCTACCACTTCAACGCTGATGATGCCCAGATCTTCCTGTCTTTTCCCTCTTCTGACCCTCTCATCCCCTCACGCATCTCTTCCTGCTTGTCTGCCATTTCCGCATGGATGCACTCGCACCACCTCAAGCTCAACCTCTCCAAATCGGATCTCCTGTTTTTCCCCCACTCTTCCTCACCTTCTGCTGACTTCCCCATCTCAATCCCCTTGGAATCCACCACACTCTCTCCTTCTTCTTACGCTAAAAATCTAGGAGTGACCCTATATCCTGCGCTCTCCTACTCCCAGCACATCACCACGCTGACGCGCACCTGCAGATTCTTCATGAGCAACAAAAGCCGGATCCGTCCCTTTCTCACCGACTACTCAACTCAGCTACTCGTCCAGTCGCTGGTCCTCTCCCGCCTGGACTACTGCAACTCCCTCCTGGCCGGCCTGCCTGCATCCACTACCCGCCGCTCCAGCTCATCCAGAACTCTGTGGCTCGTCTGGTATTCTCTCTGCCACGATTCGCACACGCTACTCCACTGCTCCACTCCCTCCACTGGCTCCCGATACCGGCACGCATCCAGTTCAAGACTTTGACCCTCACCTACCGCTGTCTCGACCACACTGCACCAAGCTACCTTCAGTCATTCGTCTCTCCATACATCCCCACCAGACCACTGCGCTCCTGCAGTGCCACAAGGCTAACTCTGCCTCCTCTCCACTCTCCTTCCTCCAGAGCTGCTCCTGCTCATCCCTGGCCCCTAAGTGGTGGAACGACCTGCCCACCGAAGTCAAACCAGCAGAGTCCTTGACTTCATTCCGGCGCTTACTCAAGACACATCTCTTCCGACAGCACTTGTAATATTAGTCCTCTATCCCTGCTAGATAGCACTTCACAGTTTTTATTATGCTCCTCGCGTTCTTGATTGTTTACCTCCTTGCTCCCTTTCCTGTAGCCCTAGCCTGTAACCCTACATCTTGACAGCACTTAGCTTTCACCGTCCAGGATGTAGGAAGTCTCTTACTGTACTTGTGTAAATTGTAAATTGGAATTTGTAAATGTATTATCTTGAATTGCTATGTTTGATCTAAGTTGAATTTGTAATGATTGATGCCTTGTACTTCTGTATTTTTGCACTTTGTTTGCACTTATGTTGTAAGTCGCCCTGGATAAGGGCGTCTACCAAGAAATAAAAAATAATAATATACTATCTCATCAAATTAATTTATTTTCACTATTTCGATTTGTGATAATTTGTTATTATAGTAGTCAAGTGATGATAAGTGCAGGTTGAATGGTTTGGGGTTTTATTAAAATGTCTTTGCTCTGGTGAAGTCAAACGCATAAGAGCCACTTTCGCTCGGTGTTATTCATTAGAGATGGATTGTGAACGAGTTGGGGAGGGAGAAAACTGGTGCACACGGGCACATATCTAGCATTAGCCTACTGCTGACACTGAAAGTTAATATTTGGTTTATGTTAGTCAATCACAAGTAACTATGATGGTGCTGGGCCCATGGTCTCAGTGATGCTAGGCTTAGCAGAGACAAGTCAGAGGTGAGTACAGCAGAGGTATAAACAGAGGTACACAGATGCACTGCCAGTTCCTTATGATGTCAGCTCTATACAGTATGTATTAGTAATTAACACTTGGGGTAGGGGGAACTCATATACAGGGACAGGCAGCACAACAGGGAGGCAATGCTACAGTGACACACCTATAGTGGGGAGTTGTCTCCAGTTGTTGTATTTGTACTATTTGTTCTAACATGTTCTAAAAGTGCTGGTTGTAGTGGTTTAGTAAATTCTCAGGGTACACCGGTGAAGTAGTAACAAGTTTATTACAAAAAAATAAAAAATACAGGTGAACCTGAAGCCCTCCTCTCACGTGAAGTGGAGAAAAGCCTATTTGTATCTTCAGGTTGCAGTTGCATCTATCAGAAGTGATTATATCTCATTAAAATACAGTTGTAGAAAATAGATTTCCCACATGCATAATAATTAACAGTGGCTTGAGCTGATCAGAGTTGTGGTTGTGTTTGATGTGCTGACTGGTGCAGATGATATCAAAGACAAGTCCTTGTTTTAAGTCCTTAATCAAATACCTGAGCCCCAAAACACACAACTGTTTAACTGTTTTAGCTGATTGGATATCACAGAAGGCAGTGGCTGAATGAATAACCTAAAGAGAATTGCTGGTTGAATAATTCTAAAGACAGTACTTGAGTGAAATAACCGAAAGATGACAGCTGTATACAATCCAAGAAACTAAGAATGAAAGCAGCCCCCAGAAAGGAGTAAAATAGACACAAAATGTTGATAATAGACAAAACTGAATGAACAAGAAAATAAAAACATTTTTCCGGTGTTTCTCGGTGTCCACCGGGACACTTCGAGTCAGGACGGGATTTTCAAGTGCCCTTTAAATGGAAAGAAAACATCTTAATCACACACTATGTACAGTGGCTAAACTGAGACATTTCAATAAATACAACGAATAAACACATCATACAAGTTACAGATCGCTGTTAACATGTTTTAAAAAAGGTATAAAAAGTTGCATTTCATTTGAATTGATACGGTTTAATAAATAGCGAATTGCAGGATATTTGCACACGGAATGCATCTGGGATCCGCCCCATAACGCGTGGGATTTAGGGACCGGATTAAATCAAAATGTTGACCCACCCGCTAATAGCAAACTACATACAAGTGCATCATAGCGGTTACATTTCTGATTAGAAGAAAGTGTCATCTCACTGAAAATGAAGCCGCAACTCAGTACAGGCCTGTAGTTTTCTATTAGCGGGAGGGTCAAAGTTTTGATTTAATCCGGCCCTAGGTTTCGATTCATGAAAGGAAGCAAGGAGTATAAAAGCAACACATTTAATCATTATATGGATAATAAAACACTTTACTGCATTGCACTTTAACTCAGACGTCCAATCTTTTATAATAATTCAAAACGTTACGTTCTCGTTATTACGTTCTCGACCCGCAAAAAACAATTACATTAAACCTTCGATCAGTCTTTGCAAAAACTCCCACTTGTCGTTTTCTTCGTTCCAGCCTAAAGACGAAAATATGCAGGTATCGATCTTGCTATAAAGACTTATGCTTTGAAAACTTACCTGCTCCGTGTGTCCTGACTTTGCACAGACTTCTGCTTCTGTGCGCAAATACCTCCGCTGATGACGTCACGGGGCAGGCCGGTCACCGCCGCATTCTTGCGCATGTCTGATGATTGCACATTTTCATAGAGCTCAGCTCTGGGATATTGTCAGGGTTGCCAGATGCTACTCCGAAATTCCCCCCACTGGGAGCCAATTTCCCCCCATTTTCACAATACCCTCATTAGAGAGGAATTGCATATACAGTATTGCCATACTAATGTATAGGCGCCTTAAATATTAATTTGATACAATATTGCAATTTGTAACTAATGTAACTCTAATAAAAGGCTGTATTAACGATGAATGCTTCTGTCCCAGGAAGTGTAACAGTCCTGGCTGCTGACCAGGTGCATTTAATAGTCTTTTTATGTCATCTTGAGGGGGTGTGTATTTAAGTACGAATGCAAATTGACATGCAGCACGAAAGGTTGTTAAGTCATGATGCTTAAAGCCAAAGGTGAATTGCACATATATTGTATTTTAAAGTGTGTGCATTTATCCTGTTTTAATTTGATTTTGAAAGTAGAAGACTGATTCAACAGGTGTTTATTTCATTTTGTTTAATGCAGCCACTTGCTGAGAACATTGTGAACAAGTAACAATTATGAAGAAAAGCAAACCTTGAATATAATTAGTTCACTTGTTTAAACATGTGAAAAACTATAGTGAGGGGGGAAGAAAACACATAATCTTGTGGATTGATTGGAAGGATGCTATTGATAAAAATAACAGTGAAATAGTGATTATTATTTGGGTGAGTTTTCACTGAACAGAGGAATTAACATGGACTCCACCTTGCAGGCTGATATTGTGATAAGCATCATGATTCGAGTCGGCCTATACGCTCCTTTAAAAGTAGAGTGAATACATTCATTATATATATATATATATATATATATATATATATATATATATATATATATATATATATATATATATATACTCACCTAAAGGATTATTAGGAACACCTGTTCAATTTCTCATTAATGCAATTATCTAACCAACCAATCACATGGCAGTTGCTTCAATGCATTTAGGGGTGTGGTCCTGGTCAAGACAATCTCCTGAACTCCAAACTGAATGTCTGAATGGGAAAGAAAGGTGATTTAAGCAATTTTGAGCGTGGCATGGTTGTTGGTGCCAGACGGGCCGGTCTGAGTATTTCACAATCTGCTCAGTTACTGGGATTTTCACGCACAACCATTTCTAGGGTTTACAAAGAATGGTGTGAAAAGGGAAAAACATCCAGTATGCGGCCGTCCTGTGGGCGAAAATGCCTTGTTGATGCTAGAGGTCAGAGGAGAATGGGCCGACTCATTCAAGCTGATAGAAGAGCAACTTTGACTGAAATAACCACTCGTTACAACCGAGGTATGCAGCAAAGCATTTGTGAAGCCACAACACGTACAACCTTGAGGCGGATGGGCTACAACAGCAGAAGACCCCACCGGGTACCACTCATCTCCACTACAAATAGGAAAAAGAGGCTACAATTTGCACAAGCTCACCAAAATTGGACAGTTGAAGACTGGAAAAATGTTGCCTGGTCTGATGAGTCTCGATTTCTGTTGAGACATTCAGATGGTAGAGTCAGAATTTGGCGTAAACAGAATGAGAACATGGATCCATCATGCCTTGTTACCACTGTGCAGGCTGGTGGTGGTGGTATAATGGTGTGGGGGATGTTTTCTTGGCACACTTTAGGCCCCTTAGTGCCAATTGGGCATCGTTTAAATGCCACGGCCTACCTGAGCATTGTTTCTGACCATGTCCATCCCTTTATGACCACCATGTACCCATCCTCTGATGGCTACTTCCAGCAGGATAATGCACCATGTCACAAAGGTCGAATCATTTCAAATTGGTTTCTTGAACATGACAATGAGTTCACTGTACTAAACTGGCCCCACAGTCACCAGATCTCAACCCAATAGAGCATCTTTGGGATGTGGTGGAACGGGAGCTTCGTGCCCTGGATGTGCATCCCACAAATCTCCATCAACTGCAAGATGCTATCCTATCAATATGGGCCAACATTTCTAAAGAATGCTTTCAGCACCTTGTTGAATCAATGCCACGTAGAATTAAGGCAGTTCTGAAGGCGAAAGGGGGTCAAACAGTATTAGTATGGTGTTCCTAATAATCCTTTAGGTGAGTGTGTGTATATATATATATATATATATATAATCAGTTTTATTAATTAAATGTCTATTCGCCCTATAAATGTATATGTCTTAATTTATGGTGATTACTATTAAATATACATACAGTGGCAGAATTATTTGGTGATTCAAAAGACACATTCTGCAAACAGCACCTACTGTATGTGATACAGTAAAGTTGTTTATTTGTGGATGTCGGCAAATACTATTTGTTATGATTAAGTAACTGACTTATACTATGTTTTATAATGGGGGGTGCTGATGAAGTCAGGTCCGGAGAGGGGACTGGGTTGGAGGCATAGGTGCCGACTACGCGGGGGCTCAAGGGCTCAGCCCCCACTGAAATTTTGAATAGTTACTTAATTATTCAAGGAAGAAAATAAAACAAACACTCCCCACCGCTTCTACCGGAGAAAACACTGTCAGCCCCCCAACTCTTGCCAATTATTTTATTTGACAGTGGTTGTAGGGGTTTCGGCTTAGTAACTCAGCCCCCCCACTGGGAATTTCAAAACTCGACGCCTATGGTTGGGGATGCTGGTGAAGTGAACTCTGAGGGCAATTTACAATGAGGAAAATAATCCTGTTTTTTTTACTTTTGCCCATTTTCATATCCTTTTCCCCCCACGTTTCCCCCTCATGCAAGATTTGCCCCCATTTTCCCCTCATGGCTTCAATTTCCCACCATAAATGGGGGGTTTCCCCCCAATCTGGCAACCCTGGATATTAATATGCCACAGGTTTACATTGTAACTACACAGCTCTTATTCTTATGCACAGTGTGTACTATAGCCCGAGAAGTCCCCCTCAATCCATGCGTCAACAATACACGCAAAGTTTTCTGACTAATACCCCAGATTAGTCAGTACAGGAAGAATTACTGCAACTATAAGACATTCCCACATCTATATATATTATATATAGACTTTATATAAAAAATACAAAACAACTGCTTACATATTGATAAACAATACAGACTTCCTAAGCACACAATTTATAACATAGTTAATTTATTTGGCATTGTTGAACAGCAGCTTGCATATGGACTTTGGGAGAAAAACAAAAATACTGTACTATAAATCAGCCTTAAAAAAACGGGGGTGGGGGGTGATTAAACACTCACCTTTAATAAATAAGTTACAGATGTTTTTGAAAAGCAAAGATTAAAAAAATAGGAAAATAAAAAAACAATGTACACACACACAAAACAAATGCATCCAGAAAAAGTCTCCGAAGAACACATGACCATGCAGGCAGTGAACAGTGACAACACCCCCTCATCCTTTTACTGTGTACAAAAACATAAATTAAAGATTTGGTTTAACTTCTGCCATAGAGTGGCTTTAATGCTTTTTCTCATTTATGACTAACATTTATAAATCGGACACCTGTATCTTCAATAAAGGAAGGCTTGCATGAACAGGCTCCTCCAAAAGGCATACGTATGATTCCTAAAGTACCGAATTCAAGTATAACCAAGACCCTCTCCCTCTCTCTCTCTTAACTGTATGTTGAACGTTTGTAGGTTTAACAAGGAAAGTCTGAAGACTAGAATATGCATAAGGATTCAAGTTACACTTAACCTACAGCATATACAAAAAAATAATAAAAAACAAATACAGAAGGCTTAAAATCAGTGAAAAACTAAAACTGAATGAAATTTAACAGTAGGGCTTTAAATAACATTGGGCAAACTCAGTTTTCTGTTATTAAATGCTTAAAATGAAACATGGCACTTTGCAGAAGATAGTGTTGCACAAAAAGGAATATAAAACGAGTCTGATTTCGATCACTGTTTCAAACAGCGGTCCTGCTCGGCTCACACTGCAGCGTGGAGGAGCTACACTCGGCCGCGGAGTTACAAATGAACTAAAAGCACAGCTCTCAGCCAACACACAAAGGGTCTCATTTCTATATACAGGGTCATATATAAAGCATCATCAACTAAGCCTGTATGATGAAAGGGGATCTTGCATGCTTTAATAATCTGTTTTGGATTATTCTAGTCATGGCAACGGAAAGTGTGGCTGATTGGAGAACAATGCAGAGGTTTGTTTTTCCCCAGTCCGACTCAAGAAAACATGACTGTACTGAAGGTGGGGCTGTGCGAACGTGTCAATATTGAGGAAGATCACGGTCTGATACAGCCAAACCATCCCGACGGGACCACGCCTGCTTTTGAAAGAAGGTCAAGGTGAAAAGACATGAAATCTGCCCCCGACGGGGCTCAGAAAATCACACGAGGCCAATGATCCATCAACCCGAAATTTTTGAATGAAAAAAAAAGCTTTACTTTGCAAAGTGAAAGTCATTTGAATGTGCAGAATATTTCACGACCCACAGAGCAAAGTCTGCGCACAATAAACGCAAACCGTCAATAACCTTTTCACATGTTAACAAGTACAATACACAGATTAAAAAAAAAAAGGTACACCGTTCAGATCTGCTATCCAAATAATTTAAGAAAAACAAACAGAACGCTCAGTCTTTCAGCTCATGGAGAGAGACCAGGACGCAGGATGCAGAACGCTGTTCACAGCACAACGGACCCAAAAAATAAATCTAAACCTGCCTGACGCTCCCATACACGTCCCTCATGGGGGATAATAAAGTGGCAACTTGCATTTTGCAACACTTGATATAATAAAAGAAGGACCTGCAGCCCTTGTTTCCTCGGTTTTGTTTCCCAACAGTTTGTTTTTTTATGTTCTTCCTGGCCGAGCCGAGCGCCGGGTCCAACGCTCTCCTTTAATACATCTTCTCTTCCCAGTAATGCTGCGATGGAGCTGAAGGCACTGAGGGGGGGGGGTGCTCCAGTCCCTTGAAGGGGGTGGGGGGGGGTCTGGCCCGTCAGAAAGCCAGCCCTGGAATGTGTCACTGCGTGTCCTGTAAGGCACGGCCCCCCGCCCCTCACGCCTGGCTCTCGGAGTCCCTGGGTTCGGTCTCGGGGGAAGCCGGGGGCGGCGGCGGTACCAGGGGTGGTGGCGGCGGCGGGGGTGGCGGTAGCAGGGGGGTGGGGGTCAGATCCTCGGCGCAGTGGTAGTACGGCTGGAAGAGCCTCTCCTGCCGGCAGGTGCGCATGGCCAGGTAGGTGTGCAGGAGCAGGTGGGGGAAGCGCGAGGTGAAGTACCGCACAAAGTCCTCCGGGATGGAGCCCAGCGTCTCCTGCACGGCCGCCGGCAGCTCCCGGAAGTGGTGCTTCTGCCAGGAGAAAGACATGAAAGACCACGTTTATTCCCACACCCTGTTCTCCAGCGTACATGCGAGTGTGTGTGTTGTATTCTTGGTGACACGGCTCCACTTTAGAGCACAAGTGGCTTTAGATGGGTCCTCGGCAGAGACGCCCGATAATGTCAATATATAAACTCTAGAAGTGGACTATAAAGGTGCGCTTTTCCACTCGAGTGCCGGCCGCTCTTACTGTGCCAACACGGCCCGAGAGACACTCACCTTATTCCTCATGGCGCGCAGGAGGTCCCTCACCGAGCCCCCTTTATACGACCGGAACTTCCTCAGGTCTACAGGAAACGGAAACGGTGAACGGTCAACAAAACGTTTAATTAAACTGGAAGATGACCAAGATGCACACAACCGCGGAGTTGCGTCGGCCGGACTGGGGGGCTACCTGTCTGCAGCGGCACAGTGATATGCTCCCGCCAGTCGCCCTGCACCACGCTCCGGCCCCCCCTCTCCAGCTGTCTCACAATTGGGCCGTCCAGCGGCTCCTTCTCAATCCGGTCACTGACATCCTGGAGAGAGAGAGAGAGAGAGAGAGAGAATTATACCAACAGCTGGACATCAAGAGGAGGCCCAACAAAAAAAACTTTAAAAACATCTTAAAACAACAGTGATATCACGAGCGAGCGACGCTTGGACATTGAAGGAAAAAGTGATGAAGATGAAGAGAACTGAAGTGAAACTGCAATA